>NC_089527.1:13638730-13938730 GCF_963924715.1 Thunnus thynnus
CAGATTGAGGTTCTGCAATACTCACTTCAATTCCTACCGTTTTGTTGGAGATGAGCTCAAATGTGGGCAATCCATTACAAAACAACAAAAAGAAAAAAACAAAAATGGATATATGAGATGGAAAGTGTGAAAGTGCTCAGTAAAATATGCTCTGGAGGGATACCTTGTGTAGAAAGGTATGCAAATCCAGATCTATACAGAATCATCTTCAATTGTATGTAGAATCTGTAAGCACGGTTCAGCTGATATAGGGTTTTGCGTTATAGGGTTATGTGTTATATTAAAAATCTATCCTATTGATTTAGTGACTTGCCTGATAAAGTAGCACCAGCAGTTAAGAGCCAGATATTTCGCTCAGGATTTTGTTGGAGACCAGAACAGAGCTAAAAAGAGAGTGAATTATGGTCAAAGATTTGTCAGGTGGCCAGAAACATGACTAAATGTTGGATGCTGGATGTGTAAATATATTTGTGAACACAACAAGTTTATAAGGTAAAATTTCAGCTTGTTGTGCCTCCCCAAAGTGGCAAAAAATCATATTAAAACAGATTTAACACTAGAACCCCATGGCGGTTTTTCAAATGTATGTAACTATGTTTTAATAAAATATTCATGTTCTCCAGTCTTTGACTTTTCATAAAAAAATGTTGTGTAGTACCCTTTATTTTTAAAAATAATGAAGATGAATCCAGATTTAAAACACAGGCATTTACATCTATAACCACAACATGGTAAAATTTACCAGCAAATGAGATGCATTTATGTTTATGTTAAAACTGAACTCTAAATTGCTAGGCAATGGCATTCGTTGGAGTGTATGATCTGACAACTATGTGAAGTCATAATTAAATCATAAAAAGAGCAGAGGAGAATGACCAGCAATGAAACCTACGCCAAGTGCCTGAAGAGCAGGAAAGCTGTTTGTGGAAAATGCACAGTCAAGGCGCTGGATGTCTGCTCAAAGTGTGTTTGAGGGACACAAAGTGTTCAAATGAAGATGATTTAGCCTCCTCACAAACATTCATTGTGTTTAAAATTTAGTTGTAGTTAGCTGATTATTCATTCAATTTTGTTTCACCATGTTACCGTTTATTGTTTATATGCAAAGACAATGCCTTTATACAAAGACAGAACACATTTTTAGTATTAGAAATGCAGTGGTCAGGCGCACAGGTAAATTTTACCCATTGGCGGTCCACATAGGTGACATATCATGGTCATATGAATTGATTTTGAAACAATCATATGTGTTGGTTGGTTCTGCATTCTGTCATTTGAAGTATGAGGACACACCATTGTCATGAGCTGCCCTTTCGTAACAAACTACAGAAAGCTGTGACTCTAACACCTGTTTTCCAGTCGGTGACCCTCCTGTGTACCCAAACAGCTGCAAACCATTTCAAACAGACAAGGATGTGAAACCCCTACTTCTAAACCAACCAAAGCCATTGTTCTTTTCTCCCGTCTGTTTTCTCTTCTCTTGCCTGCTGGATTTCCAAAAGAGGCTGAGATTTCCCCTTCTTGTTCTTTGGAGCAACCTCCTTGAGTGGATCCCACAGAGAGACCAGAGACCTGTGCTCCCTCTTGTCTCCTCAGACTTACAACAGGAAGCCTTTTCTCTTCCCTGCAGAGAAAACTGCTGATGTAAGGAAATTGTCTGCATAAAACTGACCAATGTGCAAAGAAGCACACAAACCCTGGCTCTCTGTCCTTCTCTCTCTCTGTTTTGCTGTAAGAAATGGTTTAAATGAAGAGGACACAATAAAAGATTTCCCCTGGGAAAAACAGTGTCGAAACCATAAGCTTTGAACTGTGCAACAATGCTGTTGAACAACGCAACCAACCAAAGGTCTCCTTGTAAGGCTATAACAACATACAGGAACAGCATTAGAAATGCAACATTTATTCACAGATGTAAATGAAAATTGTTTGCTGATGCGAAGTTGCTATAATGTATTATACTGGCTACATTCCCATACAGTATACAGTAGATTAGACTAGGGTGTAGGTCAGACTGCATCTGTGTCTATATCTGTTGTTTTTTTTACTGCCATTTTCTTCATACATACTATATCCATAAGTTTGGCTGCCAACAAACAAAATAGTACAATATTTTTTACTTTACTTTATATTTACCTAAATTAGATAACTAAAGTAAGTCTAAATTGGCATTAGGTCTAAATAAAATATGTCTAACTGTTAATGATCTGGGTTGAAATAAATAGTGGCAACAGAACAGGATGTTTTAACAGTGTAAATATATGAGCCAGAATTGCAGAGTTCTTTCAAAAACTGGAGCATAATGGAAGGAAGATGGATTTTTTTTTGAAGTTTTTATGAAAAAAATTAGAAAGCTTGCATGCACTTCTGAGGGTCATCAGTTTCCAGTCTACTATCAAGTTTGGTAAGATGCCATGCAGACTTGAGTATCAGTTCATTAGGTAAAAATACACATGTACAACATCAGTCAAGCTTCATCCTGAACTGCACAGCTAATTCTGAAAACAAGCATGAACCTCACTGAATGTCTGAATATTAAACTGAAAACTATCTACACCTCCATATTTTTAGCCTACAGCCCATTTGTTTACATTCTGGCACACCTGCGTCATTAGAATTCATGCTGCATTGGATACTAGCAGTTAAACCTTCACCTGGATTACTTTTGATATAGAAGAAAACATCTGAATCTGATGATTATGAGTCAAGATCTGAAGTTATGACGAACGCCTGTTTGTAGGATTTCACAGATTCATGGACGTCTATCCTTGATAGATATCGTAGATCCTGACACCCCTGTAAAGAGTGAATTCCACTGACTGACTGACAAGGTGTATATGATGGTGTATATGATGTCTGTGTGTTTCAATTTGAGTGAGTTATTATTTGAGTGAGAGAAGAAGTGATGTGACATTTGTGGTGAATCAATCAGGTGACAGGTCAAGGAGAGGGGGAGTCAGGTATTACTGTGAAAATTCTCATGTTTTTCACATCTGTTCATATCTGAATAATGTATTCATATTTACACCCTTATCACAAACATATACATATGCATAAACTCTCACATTCCCACATGTTCATCTATGTATAATTTGTGTTTGTATATAAGATTGTACTTAAACCATAATGGTATCTAAGGGGATACAAAATCTGATGACATTTTTGAAACATTTACATTTTTGTGAATTTATGTTTTTTTTTTGTTTTGTTTTGTTTTTTGTTAAAGTTTTCTTTGCATCAGTAATATTTGTAAACATTTGGATTAGAAGTTTGAAATGTGATCTTGATAAACACAAAAAATGTCAATTTTCTATCTATGACTGAAATTATGATTATGGCTTTAAATTAATTTTGACAGGTTACATTATCACTCAACAGTGTTTGGTTGTTTCTTGCCACTTGTTGATAAGCAGTTTTTCCACATGAAGCCTTAACCAGCTGCTCTGTTATTATATTTCAACCAACTAATTTCTGGGTTTGCAGCAGCATGTCTTAGGGAGAATAAAGAGTTTTAACTAAACTGCAAAAGCAGGTAAGGGACAAAGTTTTGGTCATAAACTTCGTCTGAAATGCTTTTTTACTCTATTAACTTAGTGCTGGCAGGAGTTGCAGGAGTTCGCTATACCCTCGATTGCAAAACTTCATTCTCCCACGCACCTGTCCACCTGGTGTGCAATAGACAGTATTCAGTTAGGTTGTAGGTGCTGCATAATTTTTCTTGTGAAACCTGACAGAGGTATCCTTTGTTTACTTAACGAAAGAACCAAAAGCATGTTTAAAATTCAAGAAATCTAAGAAAAGCATTAGGCCTTTGCTTTGTAGTGCCCTGCTGGTTAATCTAGTGTCCACCCCTCTAAGAAAGTAAAATGCTTATCATACCATCTGCTGTGTGTGTTATGTCAACCAATAAAAAAGGGGCAAAAGAGGACAAACAGGAGAGGAAAGAGACTGGGAATTACAATACATTGACCAGGTATGTGAGTCAATTTTCACACATTTAAAACATGTTTTTAAGCAAGAAAAATGAGACAGTCCAACTCTTACTTCAGATTGTTGACTTTCAAATACAGTGAAAAGCATACAAAACAATGAAAACAAATGAAAATACAATCTTATACAAAATGTTTTGCTAAATTTGTTTTGAATTTGCTTTGCCATGTGATGGTTTAAATGGTTTTAAATAAAAAAAGAGTTCACATCAGCAGGTGTGAAGACAGGTGTTGAAGACAGGGTGATCTTAGAAATTGATCAAAATTGTTAGTTCACCGGTATATGAGCAGAATGAAATGAAGCAAAATATTTTATCTACCTTTTAATGGCACTTAACTGTTTTATGAAACAATTTGTAGTCCCAACACACCGTACATTGGCTTTTTAACCAACCTTTTATGTTTTAAAGTTGTCTCACAGGCAATCAGAGTCATAATGAAACTGGGGTATAACACTATGAATAATTTGAGGTTGTGATGTAAATATACAATAATGGTCAATGTTCAGACTCTAACGATACTGTATGATGTTAAACATAAATGTAACAAAATCATAACATTTCAGGTAACATTCATTCATTGCATACTTCAATTTCCCAAAATCTTAACTAAATGCTCCTGTTATCATCAGTCTAGATAAGAAAAATGAGTCTCATGATGTCATAATGTTACAATGTCAACAAATCAAGATGTGATTTTGTGAACACAAAGAACTGAATTATTGCCTGGCCCCACTGCCCATCCTAATTTCTCCCTAGAGGAGAGATCAGCATCTGTTGGATAAGGGCAGGTGTGCACTGACACACAAACACAAACACACACACACACACACACACACACACACGCACACACACACACACACACACACACACACACACACACACACGTACACACACAAATACCCAGCATGAAGTAAAATTATTCCTTTCATATCCCCACACATGAACTGGACCCCACTCATTTCTGCACCACTGCAACTGAGAGACTGAGACTATGTGTGTGTGTGTGTGTGTGTTTCCTCTGTTGTCTGGAGCTTTGAAAACCACAGCAGCTGCAGGTATTTTTCACTTACAGTGCCATTTCTGTTTAACTCTGGTTGATTGAAAGGAGACAAAGAAAAAGAAACAGCTAGAGAGAACCATAGTGGCTGGTAAATGGCTTCTTCATTGATTCTGTGTGCATGTGCATGTGTGTGTGTGTGTGTGTGTGTGTGTGTGTGTGTGTTTGTGAGAGACAGCAGACAGACGGTAGTCGGGTGCAGAGGTTTGGGTCTGACACCTTGGGGTCCTCTGGTGCCCTGACACCCACATACTGTTAATCACTGCCCATGATCCCGCCCTGCTGCTGTTAACACTCAGGAGGAAGGGGCTCCTTTTACAAACTTATCTTAAGCCATGCGGTCATGCACAGAGTCCTGGGGCCAGATGTATAAATCATGCGTATGCACAAAAGAGTATATTGGGTGTTTTCACAAACAGAAATTGGCATCCATAAAAGAACAAAACAAATTTGCCGTCTTCACGCTTAACACCATGGCTGTTATGAGTCAGCTGAGATGAGAGATGCAGCAGAGTGGAGGATTTCAAAGACAGAATTACTCAAGAGATGAATTAATGGATTTAAGATGCATCCATTAGCAACCGCTATGTCAACAGTATTAGCTGGGTGAGCATAATCACTTAAAATTTACATTGCACTGCATTTTTAGATGCTGGTAACAGATTAACAGGAAGGTACTGCTTGCCAAAAAACAAAAAGTGGAATGTGAAGCAATACTGTGACACCTTCTCTTACAATATTAAGTCAAAGTTTGGCCTTTTTCTACCTTAACAACTGTTGAATACTTTAATTAGACATATAATATGTTGCTGTGTTTAAATTAAAAAGGCAAACTCTTAATGTCTATAACACTCTGTAAAAGTAAGGACAGATATATTGTGTTTTTGATATTTTGGCAATATGTTACAGAAATCATGTATTATATATGGCTGTACTGGATATATCACGTCATAAAATTTCCTGTATTATTTCATATATTACTGTCTATCATTATCACATACAATGTAACAGACATAAAGTTGTATTGCAAATTACAATTCTCAGTTCTAGTATGAATAATTTACTAGATCATATTTGTATTATTTGTATTTTATTGTATTTGTGTTGCTCCATTGCATTTTCCTGTAGTACAAAAGAAGAATTTTTGAAATGTCTGGAATGCAGCTTAATATATAAATGTCAGAAAAGGTGATGGCACTAAACAGTATAATTGCAAACACTCCCATTGTTCTCTTTCACCTGCATAACTTTATTACCTGCTGTCACTCTGAATAAAGACAAGGAGAATGCTTCAGTGATGGAGACACAGGCAAATCAATCCCCCATAAAACAAGCTGTATTGGTTTATAAATCAGTTCTCCAGTCTCTGCCTGTGGCTGCTCAATAAGCATACATCAGCTTTAATGTAAGGAGTGGGATGAGCTGCCTACTAGATGCAGCTGCTGATAGATAATAAGCATGCACAACCACATAAGTATACACACACGCACACACACACACACACAGACATATATATAATAATAAATATAAAATATTGCAAAGTGCTCTTTTGTCTCTGTAACTGTTGGCCTTTACTGTAGTATAAAAAAACACTTTGCATTTTTGGAGGTTATACTCTGCGAATTCCAGATGAACCACCCGTTTGACTAGTTGCTGCCTAATGGTGCAGTTTTACCATTACAAAGAGTAATGACAGTTTGAAATGGCTCCACAAAAGGCAATATTCTACCATTCAACTGATTTGTAGCCAAGCACTACCACTTAAATCGCAACCTCAAATTGTGCACGGGTGGAACCATACAAGTATGAGTTCAAAGTGTACACATAGAGAACAAGAATGTACAGCATGTATTTTAACCACATACTTGTTCAGTTCATTCACCTTTCCATTTTCTTCCGTCATTATGCCATTCCTGCTCAATGACTGAACACAATCTGATTGTTAAATTAAATGGGATGTCTGAATTATCCCACGGATGGTGCTGTTTAAACCAATGAGATTAGCTTCCTCTGTGTAGTGGAATATCGCCATTATTCGACTCACTTGGCAAGAGAAACAGACACACACAGTATGAATATCGCAGTGTGGCTGCCAACATTCAAGCCTTAGTGACAGATGCTGTGTATTTGTTTAACATATTGGTGGCTACAGACCAACATTTCTCTCCACTTTGCCTATAGTTAGGGACGTTATATTCAGGGCACTTCATGTGTATTGGTGATGGTGTGTTCCTGGCTAGGGACGGGACGATATACGATTTTATCACGGATCATGTGAATTTCCATTATCGGGATAATCGTGAATCCGCATAATTGTGAATATTCTCATATGAGTGACTTGAAAAAGCTGCCTAGCTCGCTAACCATCTTTCTAGTCATTCCTAAGTCTGTCACCATGGCTGAAGACTCGGCTTGCCCATTGTGTCCCCCAGAAAAAAAGTTGAATCGGATGTGTGGAAATACAATAGATTCCAATCTAAAGAACGATAGGGAGATGAGTATTGATGCAATTGATGAAATTGTTGTTTGTACCATTTGACATCATGGTAGAGAAGTGAAAAATAGAGCCTGATTTACAAAATACAGGAATTATCACATACAATTATTGTACAATGTTGCTATTTTTTATTCATGTGTTTATCGATCCTTTATTTATGCAGGGAAACCTTATGATTTATGATTACCTTATTTAATATAGTTTGATTGTTTGTTTTTCGCTAAAAAGAATGTTCACAAAAATGTGTGTCTTGTCTGAGATGCAATAAAAATTGTTGCATCACAGATAGGACACACATTCCCATTTTAAGAGTTTTAAGCATATTTTAATGATTATTGGGATAATATTGTGAATTGCAATTATTTTGTCCAGGATAATTGCGACATGATATTTTGATACCATACCATGACTATTCCTGGCACAGGATGTTTTGTAACTGCAATTAGGTGTCTTTTCTTTATTATTCCAACTGCACAATCCATGTCTGTGAGTATGCGAGGGTCCTCTAGGGTCTGCATGATGTAAATTTTGTCATCAGAGGGTGTATGTGTAGGCTCTGTGCAGACATCCGTGCACTTCCAATTTGTTGTGACCGTGCAGATTTGTCCGTACAATCAATAGCTGCCGATTTACTGCGCATGTGGGGAACGCAGCCTCCAAGCAGACTCTAGAAAGTCGTATAAACAGAACTACTATACGTCTGTGGTGTCTGCAGCTGTCTGTTTACACCTCCGCTTGGGAGTATATTCGGGGCTTTATCCTTTGAGCTTCAAATAGTGTATATGTTTTAATAGATAATTTAAAGTTACAATAATCAGACACTGTTGAGTTGTCAAAACAGGATCACATGCATCTCAAATGTTGGTAAGAATCATTGAAAACATGTTGATGAGAGCCTTTTCTTGGAATCTGGGGTAATTATTTCCTCTTGCGTTTCTCTCATTTAAATATGTTCCATATAGCTGGGTGTGTGTGATTAATGTTAAACTGAAATATGCAAAGTTTGCATCCCTCATTGATGCAAATTACATTACTGTTCTTGTCAATCATCTGATACTTAGGACTCTCAAGACACTGAATTCTCAACCTGGAAATTATTTCTCAAAAACACAATAGCTTACAAAATGTATGTATTCATTTCTTTTTATTCAGGGGGTCTCTATTATGGATCTGTGAATCAAATGTATGAATCTACTTCACACTGTAAAATTTGGGGAAATAAATATAGTTATATATGACATGCAGTACAAAATAACTGACATACCTCAATATGTCCTTTTAACTTGAACTTTTACCTTCTGTAAACCTCTTTTTGGAATTCATCTTGCCTCACAAAACGGTTGAAAGTGGACTAGTAGAGGTACAAGAACAGACGGATATATAAAATACAGGCTTAATTCCTAAAACGTCAAAGCAAAATACAAGCCACAAGAGAAGTGAGTCACCATCGTTCCCAGCTACTCAGCTTTAAACTTTCTCCCCTCTAGTTAATCTCAGCATGAAGAAAACCCAATTACAGCTACTCTACTTTATCCATGCCCAAAATACTCTTTCCTATGGCTTAAGCCTACGTTTTAGCCTGATCAATGAAGTTGTCAGCATTAATTCAAACAGATTCCATCCGGTAAGTTCTGGGGTTTCATTGTATGTCTGTACTTGTGGGGGGTCAGCCAAAGTTCAGACCTCAATCCACCTCGAGGGGAACGGTTTCACACCACGGTCTTCTCTAGAACTGACCCAGTTCTGCTATCGCTGCTTGCCGCATTCAATGGCTGGATTAAGTCTATCCATGGTACACTTGTGTATGTGTGTGTGTGTGTGTGTGTATGTGTGTGTGTGTGTGCGTGCATACGCCTGTGTGTGTGTGTGTGTGTGTGTGTGTGTGTGTGTGTGCATGTGTGTGTGTGTGTGTGTGTGTGCATGTGCATGCATGCGTGTGTGCAATTCCACCAGTGTGACTAACAAGCTTGGCTGTTGCAGTCCAGCAGATTGAGAGACACCTACTGCTAGTTAAAGCCTTTTGTACCCTGCGGTCACTGGCTCACTTTTTGCGCTGGTGCTGCTCATATATGGGAAGATAGAGGGATAGAGTGAGGAAGAGCATCAAAGTCAAGTAAAGTCAATTTAATTTTATAGCCCAAAATCACAAATCACTAATTTGTCTCAAGGAGCTTTACATATCGTACAGCGTATGACACATTTTGTCCTTACACCCTCGACCATCAAAGAGGTGATAGTACTGTCACTGTGCTGACATTTTTGTGAAATGCAGCAGAGTATTTGATCAGATCATCATAGTTTTTAAAAACATAAACAAAATATCATGATGTAAGATTTTTTTTTACCAGTCTTTGTGACTTCAAACAACAAAACTGTACAGCACTCAAAATATGCTCACAATAGCAACACTGCCTTACTTTGTCATTCTTCACTTCAGTCACTCATATCTGGGTACACTTCCATGTGCACAATACTGCCATTACAGCAAATTCTGTGAGGCACAATTGCATGAAAGCAGCAAAACTCACCTCAATAATTGCCTTGACATGACAGAAAATAGAACGTTTGATTATCCAGAATGAATGGAGTTTCGACTTTTGTTTAAATTAAAAATGTCCTGCAGTTTTGATAGAGCTCAGATTGCCTGCTCTACTCCAAATGATTTCACTGTCTGAACTTGTAATCTGTGTGTAATATTTTGGCCTGTTGTGTAGAAACGAGTAAATTTCAATTTCTGTCACATTTCAGCACCGTGTTCATTTTAATTGCACACATGGCTCATGTTTTGCGATTGTAACAGAAACATGTTTGTGTGCCTACACCAAGCCGGAATGCTTGCATTTTTGATAATAGGTGGTCTGAGCAGGTGGAAACACAAGTACAGTTTCATGCCAGTTGGAGTACCAAAATAGAACTGTACAGTCTGCTCTGCAAAAACAGAACCTCGTCTGTGCCATGCTACCCATCTTGGCGCAAGTAGGTTCGCTCGGAGCCAGGAAAATGTGCAAGTGCGAAGAAATTAACAGGCGCCCAACAAAAGTGGTATTGGTGCAGCACCATCAGGTATGTTCAAGCATATAAATAAAGACTTTTGAGTTTAGGGACAAGAGAACCATTCTTTCTTAGCCAGTATATAAGAATTATGTCAATCTTTCAACAACAAACTGGTAGATCCATTACTGCTCCATGTTTTGTCGAACTGCAACACTAATGTCTAAGATGCTGCATGTGACGTGTACACACAATTAAAAAAGCAAAAGCAAAAGTTTCTTTGAAGCCAACATGGTAAAAGTCACTTACATCTCTGCACTAACACAATAATATTGTTGCCTTGGAGTGATGATGGGATAAATGCATGGATAGGTTGGTACTGTGATTGGCCAAAGGAAATGATCCCTGTAAACAGGTGTGGAGGAGAGTAACTGTGTTTGATGGAGCTGTGCTCATGCATACAGTCCATCAGTATGTATGAGAGAAATCTGGATAGTTACAGTGATATCTTAATTAGAACAACTTTCAAAACCCCATCTCCACCCCTCTCGCTAATGAGGGCTGCTTATAAATCATTCATTTTTACATGGCAGATGAAACGCACATATATATTTATGTTTAAATTATTGTACACTAGAGTATTAAGTCGTTTACTTTATGTCTGCGGGGTAAACAAACTGCCACTGAGGAAAAACACAGTCATCATTGACGCTGGACCCCCCATAACCCCTGTTTTCTTTTTTAAAACTGGGTAGAGGCTGTCTCCAGCTCCTAAAATGGGCTTTCATTTATGACAAGTCTTCTCTTCAATCCAGGCCTGTGATGTGTTATCTGGGCCATGTCGTGCTATCCATACCCTTTAATGACTAATTCAGTTTCTTGGCTTATGTACTGAAATAGAACACACACGCACAACAGGGAAAAGGGAAATCAATTGAAATGTTGCAATGTCTGACAGGACTGTGCTCGAGGAGACCAAAAAAAAAAAAAAAAAAAAAGAAAAAGAAAGAAAAACATCAGACGGTGTCGCATGCTTTTGTTTTCTGAGTGAGAGAGTATGCCGTGTCGAGACAGGCAGAAGCTGTATGTATGTATGCAGGGTGCTGGTACGTTGGGGAATGTATTTTTTCCCACTGTCTTTGATCACTTCCCGGCTTTGAAGTAACTCTCAGCGAAGGGGGGAAAAAAGCCAAGCAGAAGTCACCGTAAGTTCACATCGCAACTAGGACTCTCAAAAACTGCAATCTACATAATTTATTCTTTTAAACAGTTAAAATGTGAAGAGATGAGGAGATCTCTAGGTGCCCAACAAACCCACCCCCCCCTTCTTGACAAGCCCAATTAAACACTCTCCCTTTCCGCATTTGTTCTCAATTACAGTTTGAAGAGCGACAACATGAAAGCCTCTAATGCTCATCAAGTGACTGATTTAAAGAGAGACAGTAGAACGTATAAAGCACCAGCAATATGGAGATATGTAATTGATATACAATGTAAACGTTGTGCAGCACACACATAAAAGAACACATTCATGCTCATGTACATGAACTCCCACTCACTTCAACATGTCTTTCTTCTCTCCAGCTCTATAAATACACTGCATTTCAGACATTTAGACAAGCCTTCATGTTCCAAGATAGTTTGTATTCATCTGTGTTGTCTTATCTGTATTGTTTAATGTTGTATGTTCTTTCTTTTTGATCGTTTTTTAATGGATTTCTGCTTGTTAATGACCTTCTAGATGCACATGTTTTTTCAAGGCTATTTATTTTAGTATCAAATCCTATTCAAACCCTGAAATTAAGTAAAACTTTGATCCTGACATTAAATTTTGGACCAAATATTCCCCAAAACACACAACACTATATAGCACAGTAACACTAATTATAATCTTTAACACCAAAGTCGAACTTCCTTAATCTTAATCTATTTCTAATCTAACTAGTAATGTCTAACCATTAATTTAATCTCCAACATAACATTTTTCACTGTGAAAAGCTGCCAACACATCCTCACAATGAGCTATCAAATGCAGGTCCCCACAAGGATAAACCTGATTTCACAGACACACAGCATCTCCAGCGAATGATCTAGATTGAACGTCATTGCATCACACAGATCAAAGTATGGAGTACAGTAGCTTAAATCAGATTGACTTGCACAGTGTTTATATGAAAAGATTATGTAGAGCACATTAGGGAAACCAGCAACATTTTTTCCCTGCACAGAGAAATTAAAGATGGTTGCCATGTTCAAATTTTGCATTCCCTGACAGGCTACCTTATTAGCATAGGCCTTTTAAAGCAAAATTCACATTACACAGACAGAATACAGGACAGCTGCTACAGCAGAAAGAAACCAATGATGAAACGGAAAGTCAGAGTACTGGTGTTATACTGTAGTCATTTGTTTCTATTTTGTACATGCTCTGCTATCTAAGAAACTTTGTTACTGGTTTAGAGCCTTGTCAGTGATGCAGAGCTCCACCAGTTATCTGCTTGTCTGAGTGGTGGCAGCAATTAAATCAGCTGAGTGCTGGAGAGTGAGGCAGCAGCAGTTAGTGGAAAGATCAAGTTGTGGCATGAGTATGACAAGATGACCACTGAATTTACAAAGAAGACCCCACCACCCTATTTTTCACTGCCACCCACTCTTCAACCTCCCTGGCCTGCTCCAGATGGTGCCTATTTTTCACTATGCCAAGCTGACCGTGGACATTGATCCCCACTGCACGGTCAACACCTATCAGTGGGACAAAGGAGTTCCACATGTCGAGGATACAGTCAAGGTCTGCAGGGTTCGAATACCACGCAATCTTAAAAAAAGCAATTATTGGTCAAGGTATTAATTTAAACTTAAGTTTAACTACTTCACTTTTGAGGTTTTATGCAAATCAATTTTGGCCACAAAACATTCTGGCAGTCTTCTTAATTCTGTCTATTTAATTCATGATGTACAAACCAAAACAAAGACAGAATAAATAAATGATGGGGTGATATATTAAATATTATGTTTAATTGATTAAAAGGATAAAATCATTCTTAATTAACAAATGTATTCTCAAGTTTCCTGTGCCATTAAGTGGTCACAATGGGCAACTCTGCCTTAGAAAGTTAAAGAACCATGTAAATCATTTAATTATTCTGGGTTTCAAGTTGACCCACATTGGTCCGAGCGATTTTTCAGTCTAACAAAGTTAAGGGTCCCTGGGACACACTAACTGCTGGTGCTTTTGGTTATTAGAATGGGCAATTTCCAACACTAATAATGAACCGCGCATACTGCATCCATTATCAGCCCCAAGATAGATGTGTGTGACATGACAGACACCACATACTAATGGAATTAAATTGGTACAGTTTAATTTCACTAAAACTGAAGCTACATTATTAAAAAAAGACTTTGTCAAGAACAGTTTTTTATACATCAACTGTTATATATATATATGTTCCTTCTACTGTATCCTCCTGTGTTGTTGGATTCATCAATTTTCTGATTACTCACAAGACATAAATGTTTTGATTATATCTAATAAATGTTTTTCATTTTCAGAGATTATTTACTGCGCATGTTGACAGCATGTAGTGACACAGAACAGAGTGGTGGGCTGGCAGCAGCAATTTACACTGGGAATTATTCAAGCCACATCAAGCCTTTGGCAGGGGAACTCCACGCCTTTCAGTGGTATACTGAGTTTAATGACAACTCAGGGGAAATATGCATTAGCATACCGTCAGTGTTCAAAGAGCATTCAATTACATTCTTTGTGATAGCTGCAATAGCAAATGCTAATACAATGACGGTGCAGACAACAAACAAACTCGCATTTAAGTTCAGCCGTACTATATGATATGCATTCACAAAAGTATATCGGTTTTATCGAGTAAAAAAACTCAGCTAAATGATGGGTAATTTACAAATATTTCATGTGTGATGACACATGTTTTCATTTACTAATGTCTGGAAAGCAATGGGTGGGTAGGCAGAGAGAACGATAAGAGGGAAAAGCTGGATTAAGAAATGGTAATGAACCTGCTTTTGATACACCTCAGCTTTGTCCTTAAGAAACTCTTCAAAACTGTGGTGTATGTGTGTGTGTGTGTTGATGCAGAATGAAGTGGGGTTAAATTTATCTGACAATTCAGGATCCACTACCAGCATGCTCTCTCTCTCTCTCTGTCTCTCTCTCTCTCTCTCTCCAGACACTCCCAATTAAGCCTGAAGGGCCATGCTTGTTAAACTAAAACCATCCTTTTCTGAAATGTCACAGTGTCTCCCTGCAGTGTGGCCCGTCTGTAAACAGCTCTGTTGCTGATTCCAGCCCAAACCCCCTGGTGTGTCTCCTTGTGTGTGTTTGTTAGAGTGTGTGTTCTGAGAGCAAAATGTTGTCTCTTGCATTAAACACTCACGTGAATGCTTGGGTGCATTTTGGGGCTTTGTTTGCGTGTTGAGTTTGTCGCTGACCACGATGCCAGATGGTTTGGCGTGTGGTACGGTTTAAGCTGTTGTATCTTTGCCTGAGTGTGTGTGTGTGTGTGTGTGTGTGTGTTTGTGATTCATTACGGGAGTCTTTGCCTGTGCATCCCCTCTCTGTGTGTGTGTGTCTGTGACATCTCATTTGGCGGGCTGACAGATTGAAGGATATGTGCTGTAATTGTTGTCTGACTGTCTTCGTGCTGTAATTGAAAATGTCTTATAAGTGAAACTTTCTTCAGGATGTTTATACCAGCATGCCAATTAACATTGGTCTTGTTACCTGCCCAATTACCTGTGTCTAGCTAACGTTAGACACCTCATTTAGTGCCATGCAAGGCTATAGAAAGTGTTGATAACAGAACATGTTGTTGAAGAATTAAATCAACTTATCAAATGGATATTATTTCAGTAACATGTCAGTACACACATGATAGATATATAATAGTCTTTCACCTTTTCTGTCCTCACAACATCATATTAGTCTGAATTTTTTCAATCATTTCACAACATTGTAATTTAAGTGCCATAATATTTGACATAATCTCCTTAAAAATGTTCTATTAGAAATAAAATGTTACACACGTTTAAAACTTTTTTTTTTGTATTAAAGCTAATAATATCCAAGGTTGCAAGTATTTTTAGTCCCCTTATCTTAACATCACAACTTCATAATGTCATTATCTTATCATTATCGTGACCATAACTTAACTATTTCATTATCTTCAAATAATGGATTATTCATGAATTTTGTTTTTTGTGTTTATATTGACTTATTAAGACTGTGATAGTGAGATCATTTAATTTTCTTGTTATTTCAAGATACCAAAACAATAAACTAGTGATCCAGTCTAATCTAAATCTTGAGATAACAAATGATGGTCATAATGGGAACAATAAGTGAAGTTTTAAAAAACTATCAGCACATTTTATGATCTTGAAATGAAGAAATAAGTTGTGATGATTGCGAAACAACAACAAAAAAACAAAACCCAATCAAACAAAAAAAAAAACCAAAACAAACTGTAGCACCCAAATGGAAACATACCAGTGTACACACATAAATAAACACACACAAACAAACTCTGATTTCATTATTCATAGCACTGCAGAGAGCTTTTACACAGAGCCTGACAAACACAGACCTGCTGTAAAACACTGAGTGGTAACAGCATCACCTAGATTGTCTTACACTGAGAGAGATGGAGGGATGGAGAAAGATGGAGAGAGAGCGAAAGAGAGAGAGAGAGAGAGAGAGAGATGTATGAGTGTGTCAGTCATTTAGGTAGAGCAAGACACCCTCTTGCATTAACACCAAGGATTGCACATATTGATGTTTGGTCTGTGTGAGTGTGTGTCTTTGTGCTTGTGTGCAGGCCTATATTTAGACGGATATATTAGCTGGTTGCCTAGAGTGCTGCTAGCCAGGTGGGGGGAAATATTATACAATATATCTTAAAGAAAGAGGATATTTTATTCATCCCAACACAATGTCCACTTATATCTATGTTAAAAAAAATACCTCATTTACAAAATTTGTTATAATGCAGACTATATAAAACCAAATATTGATTTTACAGTCCAAAGAACAATACTCCGCCTGTAATAAAAGGTATAGAGACAAAAGTAACTAATGGAGATAAATTGTGTAAGAAAGCATCTCTTTCTCTGCCTCCCTCAGCTCTTTCTGTCTCTGCCTCTGTTGCCTCTCTTGAGAGGGAATGTGCAACATCCAATACGAAATCTTTATAAAGCTACATTAACTACAGTCAAAGCTAACACATTTCTGTGTTAAGCAACAAGGAGCCCAACGATGCAACATGATGAAATCAGTGATAAAAAGGCTGCATAGTGAATACTTCTACAGAAATTACATCACAAGTGTAGAAAATTCTTCCAAATCTTTATACACATTACATGGGCCCAAGTCTGACATTTACAACACATAATATAGCCTCTGATCATATAACCTTATACATTAGTTTTAGTCAAGTTTCCTTCTCCTCCTTCTCAACATAGTCATTCTAACAGAAATGAATGCCAACGCACACACTGAACGGGAGATTGGCAGCTTTTCTCTATATAAATAATTATAAGAACAGCAGCAGCAACAACAACAGTCATAATAGTATCGAAATTATTATTATTTGGCATATAGGTGCATTTCACCAAAAGAGGACAGTGGCCACTGCTAGCCATTGTACTTCCCATGGTGGTCTGGGATAAGCCACCAGGGATAAGGTTAGAAATGGCCCTATAGTGCATATATGTATGTTTGTATATATGTTTGTGAGTCCTTCTTAGCCATAACAATAAATTGCTCCTATTAAACTCAGGTTCCTTAGCAACACTATCCAGTGGGCAAGGTGACCATCAAGAGGTCAAATGTGGTGCATGAGCTATCAATAGTGTGTGTATGTGTGTGTGTGTGTGTGTGTGTGTGTGTGTGTGTGTGTGTGTGTGTGTGAAGGAGAGAAAAAGAAAAAAAAGAAAGAGAGGCTAGAATATAAAGAAAGCAGCATTTTGTATGGTGTGGTGACGCCAAAAAAACCCCCAAAAAACAAAAAACAAAAAGAGAGTTGGGTTATTGTCCATTTATTTGTGCAGATAAAACAAATCCATTAAGAGTTGATGCATTGCTGCCACCTGCAGATGAGTGAAATAGTGTGAAACTATTAGCATGACTGTGTTTCATGTCACCCACATGTGCAGGCATGTGCATCCTCCTGAGTGTGCACAAGAGCAAACAAAACTCTCATAAAAACATTGCTCCATAGTCATTAGTGGTCAAAAACTGGGTACCTTTCAACTCTAGGCATATGGTTTAAAATGGTTTTAACTCAACTGCTGTCTTGTGATCACAACCTGAAGTTTAATATTTTAGTCCCATAACCACGTTGGTGCTTATAGATTAAAGTCCTAATGGAATCTGAAATGCTCCTATTTATTCAGGCTCCATTCAGATAGGAAATGAAATTGTGAGAGAGACAGTATGCAATAATCTCAGAGAAAAGAGGTAAAACAAGAAAAAATGAAAATGAAAAAAATGAAGAGGTGGCTAGCATAAGTCTATATGTGTGGAGGAGCATGCTAGTAGTAATGTGGGTTATAGGGGTTATTGTTAGCTACAAGATTTGATTAACTTCAGCCTTACTGCAGCGTATTGACAGTGTAAACTTCTTTCAGGAGATGGATAGGGGATTAGTGTACTATTGTGACCAAAAATCACTGGGTTTGAATCAGAGATTTATTTTTTTTTTTTTTTAATTTGGCTTTAGCTGGGTGGAGAGAATGTCCCTTTTTCCTACCTCAGTAAAGCTAAAGTCATTTATTCAGACTTCAGACTGCTCATCTTTTCTCTAGGATAAATGAGGTGTTTGTCACATATCTGTAGCTGGTCTAGTGTTAGGAGATATTTAAGGAAAATCATTTAAATACTAAACTGATCTGTGGTGCTATTTTGTGAGATGTGATAGGGAGAACTTTGGCTCACACCTCTGCTCATAACACACTAATCGTTTTAATTCAAAGAGTAAAAAATACTCTCAGTAGAATAAATAATTAAATATTTATCTCCTCTAAAACACTTTCAGGATGGGATTTTTAAATTCCATTTGACTTATGTACAGTGAGTGCATGAGCTGCATTAAATGCCAAATTTATGTCATAACATGAGCAACCAGAGATGAGGAGCACAAAGGTCAATGTTGTGCTTTTAAAACACGTATCAACTATGGTATTTTACTGAAATCACAGATCATTTAAACCTGTAATTTCTTTCCAGCCTAATCAAGCAGCGACAGCATTTAAAGGACCAGTTGGTTGTAAACTGGGGGATTGAAGTATTAGCTTAGCCAGCCACCTCAGTCTTTCTCCCTCAATGCCCAAGGCGCTCTAGTGGTACCTTATGCGGAGGCTTTTAATAACGAAGCTTGTTTGAATGCTGGAACAATGAACACGGGCTGCATTTCAGGGCTGACATTGCAGTAAAATGCCATCACATTGCCCAAAGGGCCAAACTTAACCCAAGTGTGAAATCTGCCTCTCAGAGAGTGAGGGGTGATGGATAGAGGGGAAGAAAGAGGGTATGCAAATTGAGGTAGTCTCTACTGTGACAATAGGAATGCTGATTGCTGATGATATTGTGGTTGCTTATTGTTATAAGTGACAAAGAGTAGAAATCAATGCCTCTTTTTTACCTTGATGGATGAGGCAACAGCCTTTAAAAATAAATATGCATAATAAGTATGGCTCTTGAGTTCTGTGAACACAGGGTAACCAACAGCAAACACATCTAATACAGATTTAAGGTAAATACTTGACCGCTTTTAGCTATTTAAATATTTGGTATGGTATGTAGACATTTCTTTTTTTTAAACCCGTGTTTTTAAAAATGAACTCCGTGATTTTGTTGTATTATGTTGAAGTACACGTATTTGTGAGTCTAGTAAGGCATGCAACAGGGCTGGATGATGCAGAGCAGACGGCAGGATTGCACCACATCATACCATCATCTCTAAGATAAAGAACATGCTTGAAAACACATCTCAAAAACAAACAGACTTTGCCATCTGTTCTCCCCAAAGTCCTCAAGAGCAAGTTTATCTACCATTACTAAGCTTTTTCTGTCACACAGCAATTAACACATATATAATATACAAATAATGGAGTGGCAGACTTGAATGAAGTAACCATTTTGGTACAGTCCGGCTTTAATCACAGCTGCAGTTACACCCCTGGCCTGTTGATTGTGATGCAGCTGCGAGTGCAGCTGGGAAACCTTGCCTACCCGTGTCACAAGATGAATCGTAATCAACTGTACAAGGACATCTGGTTCTATATGGTGGAAGAAAAGTGGCATAGATTCTTGAAAGCATTTTCCAAAAGAGCACTAAGTAAGGCTGTAGTTTGTGGTGGTGTTGGATAGCAATAAACTGTTAGATCTACCTGATATTTTTGACGAAATTGCATTATGTCATGCATTTTGTGTTGATACTTCCATATATCGTGCATCTTGTACATTTTAGCAAAGTCAGGACACATTGTCTTTATCTAAACCAGTGTCTAAGCCAGTGTCTTTCTTTATGTTAAAGCACATACAGCACCACACATAGGTGATAAAATCATTATTAAAGTAACATCATATTAAAAAAAAGTATAATTGTACATGTCAGGATGACAGAATGATCAGGCATCAGCATTTAGTCAATGAATGGAGATGTGTATTTACTTTCTACATCTAACACTTTTGCACTTTTATCTGTAAGTCTTTTGGACACTGTAGATTTCAAATCTATCTGCTGTAGATCTTAGACATGTGTACTTGTTGACCTGACCTTTATAAGGTTTGAAAGGAAGTTATGTTGGGCCTTCATGAAGGTGAGTTTTTTTGTACTATAGTGTTCCCAGTGAGTGGTGCTGCCAGCGATAACCCAAAGCTCATATCAGAGAGTTGGGGATCAAACTGCTACCAAGCCAGCCAAGATGATCTGTCAGACCGAGGTGGCCCCTGGGACTGCGGGTGGTAGACCACTGATAGCGACAACAACATACACCTACACGGACGCCTGATCTTATATCACACACTCCCTTTCTCTGTACATATAAATCACACTCACTCACTCACACACACACACACACACACACACACACACATACACACAACACAGTCACATGCAGACAGCATTCAATCTCCACATCCTCTGAAAGAGCTCTGAATCTTCAACTTTGACATAGGACACAGTACTATTAATTTCTTTCCCTGTCACAGTTCACTATTGCACTGCTCACTGTAGATTACCCACATACAATCATCATGTTTGGCGTTTCACATCATAAGCAAAAGATAGACTTAAATTCATCAGCATAGAGACATACAGACGAATCCAGGTTTTAGGCCAAAGGAAGTCGCCCAGTTGCCATTACTGCAGTGTCTGCTCACTTGTAAACTGCATATAACACTGTGATTTATGTACAAGGATCTCACTGTTTGGACATTTTTGCACAGAAATTTGTCCAGACAATCCAGTAAAAGCAGTTATATGTCGAAAACATAGCCATCGTATATTTTTCAGCAAAATTTAACCACTAGTCCAGTTTTTATAGATGGCTCTTTTCTGTGCTGTGAGCTGTTCTGTTATGAGGTACTCTTACAAGAAACTGAGACTTTGAAAAAATGGAGGTGTAAGTCACAAGCCTCTGCTCCATGGAATCAATTTCACTTTCATATATCTCCATTAAATCCTCATGTTTCAATCACATTCAGACACACTGAGTGATCTGCCTACATGGGGGCTGTGTGAGCTGCTAGCCGACTGATCTCTTGCTAGCTTGGTATGTTTCCTAGCCAAAATTCTACTTTTACAGTATCATGTGCTTCCGATTTTTTATTTGCTTAAATTATGCTTTTATTCTGATTAAAATGCAAAAAATCATGGAATTAGGTGAATTAAATCATAAGTTAGCAAGTTATTCCTGCTCGGTAAGATTAGCTACTCCACACAGCACTTTCACATCCAGACTTTGGGGGTCGAACAGAAGTCGTTCACTAATATTTTATTATTTAATGGTGGTGGCACTTGAGAGCGCAACTCATAAATTAGGTGCCTGATTCATCTATAACAATGTCTATAGAGCCATTTGGTAGACATTTTAACCCTAAAACAACTATTCAAGTGTTCACCTCTCTTATCCATCTCGATTGCATTGTTTAGGTTTTCTGTCATCTTAGGAAACCTCTTCATTAATCTTGCATGTACTATAATCAGTCACTGCTGAGTACATTTTAGCCTTGCAAAAATGATCTCTTTTGAATCTCTTCAGTAATTATTGTCTAACAAAGGGAAAACAGAACTACAATTCATGTGACAGTATAAAATATGTTTGAAAGGAAAGGAAATATTTTAAATTACAAATATTTTATATGCATTTGCACACACACGCACTAAAATACAGACAAAGACAGCATCAGGAGGCTCTCTACCATCATACTAACAATCCTTAAGACTCTGATCCACTCACGTTACTGTAGATCTCATCTTAATCTCCAGAGGGTAAACAGCTAGCAACAACGGAGGGAGCAGAGAAAATTAAGGAGGGTGATGAGGAGCATGGAGGGATGAAAAAGGCAAGTGAAATAAAAAATCTTTCACCGAGGAGGAGTTTGTGTGGTCTATAGAATATAGGGGCTTGTAGAAAGATAACACTGACACAAAGGTTAGCGTTTCTAGTTGTTGAAAGCATTCTTACAGTAAAATGCATGAAGGAGATGGAAATAAAGCCCTGAAGATATTTATCAGCCATTCCTTCTATCCACAGTGCTTATCTATCTGACTGGCTGATGCCTTAATACTTACGTTAAGTAAACCAAAGAAGAAATTGACTTCCTGTCCAAGTTACTATATCAAACTGTGCATCTTCTGATATGGCTTACCATTTTTATAAGACAGTATTATATAAAGACAGAAAATTATTGTGAATAAGATAAGAAGAGAATATACAGAAGGTATAGAAGTAAGCAAAGCATTTGAGTAAAAATAAGAACAATGTTGCTTTTTTGCTAGACGGAAGGTATGTGCCTCCTACTTGACAATGCAATTCACCTTTTTTCAGACAGCAAATAGTGTTAGAAAATGCTGTTACCCTCAATTTAAGATGGCAAACACTGAAAGAAAATAACATTTAACCTTGATTATGAGGGTTGGGTTCACATGTTTCAAGTGGGAAAAAGGGATTAGGATCAGCTACCAATGTTGAAAAACAATGTAATGATATCTAGACCTGGGGATGGGCTACACGAACGACCCCAAAACCAACCCAAATCAGCATCCCAGAATCAAATTGCCCTCCTGGAATGACCTTATTCTCGATGGATGCTACATTGATGAGAACAAAAAGCAAATGAATAATAAAAAGATGAGGAAACTCACCACCGCACAAGCCATCAATCTCCTCATACCCAACGCTGCAGACGCATCTTCCCAGTGGGACCAACCAGTCACCATCAGCTCCACAGAACAGTTTGGGTGTGTCCCGTTCTTCAGCATGGTCAATACATGCCCCCCTCACCTCCACCAGTGAGGATGAGTCCACACGAGGCACTGTGTCTGGAAACGAGGCCAAGTTCCTCAGTGTGAAGGGACATTTCTTATAGTAAACCCTCACTGAAACCAAGGCAATGCAGGCGCCAATGTCCTGGAATGCCAGATAGAAGCCCTTCTTGGTCATGGGTCCCACCTCACGCACCTCTGTGTTGAGCTTGAGAATGCGATCTCCGAGATCCATCTGAGTAAAGCTCTCATCGGCGGCAATGGTGTCAATCTTGGTGTACTGTGCAGGCTTGAATTTGACACCGTGAGCCTCATCAGTCTCATGGTAGAAGAGGTTAAATGTCTCCTTGCAGGTGCCAGACACCCAAGGGATGGAGTTGCAGTCGCGCAGGGTGAAGCGAAGCTCTACGTAGATCTTTTGGGCTGCCTGTCGAGAGATCCAGTTGGAGCGAAGCCAGTTGTTCTGGTTGGGCTCCATCACATTGCAAACCTGGAAAGTATGGATGGGCCGGTTGTGCTCGTCCATCTCTGTGATGGCATCCCACTAAACAGGAAATATGAAGGGGTTGGGAGAATAGAGAGAAGAAGGGGGAAATAAAGGAAAAGAAAATGGATAGTAATTAATGATAAGACCAAAAGCCTAAAGTCCTGCTAGTGGCTCCAGTAGACCACAGTGTTCAATATTATTGGCAATATTCTCAATATATTTTATTGGGACCAACTAACTACCTCTGTGCACTGATATTGTACTAACTTAGTGGAAATTCTAGCCTGATGGTGGCACAAGGGGAAGAACCAAGCGTCACTTAAACAGGATTCATCCTCTGGGGACTACTGTATGAATATTCACTGCAAATTCCTTCAAATATAGACATTAGCTTTTGAAATACCTTGGCATGGATCAAACAGTCAAGCTGAAAATTTCAACCAACCATGAACATTTAAATCAAATCATGAGAATCACACAGTCTTGTTCAGGCAGTGACAGTTTTTGAGAAAAAGTATCTTTCTCTGGGCCAAACAGACTGATTATCCTTGGCTTCACCACTGGCAGGAAGAGAAAATCATTAACATCCTAGGTGGAGCAATCTTTTTTTCTTCTTGCTCCTTCAGGTCTTTCTGGATACAGTAGGTTTTTTTTCTATGAATGATGTCTGACTCACACTGCCTAGCCATCAGCTCTGCAATTCTCAGGTCACATTATCAGGGAGTATGGCAGCTTTACAGGGTCACGAGGTTACCTGTCCTCATGTTGAGTTAATGGGGGTTTTTAGCCTGGTCCTGCACCATTCCCTGGTTTTATTAGCGTGGGGACTGGCTACATGAGCGACCCCAAAACCAGCCAACATCAACCTCCAAGAATCAAATTGCCTGCCTGGGAGAAAGGGCTCTCAAATCACTTTGCTTACAATGCAGCATTGTACCCTCCAAAGGCTGCAGAGTTTGCTTTTATGTGTGTGTGCTTTGTCTTCAGACTGATATGCAGACCGTCTTGCTTATACTGTACATTATATAGCTTGGGCATGTTATTTCACACACACACATTCTGCTACTGTTACTGTAACTCTCTTTGAAAAACACTGAATAATCATTTTTGTTGAAAAAACTATCAAATTTAAACATGTAAAATATGAACACAAGCTATAGGCAACATTTGCATCAATCTATAACTTCCATTTTGGGCATCAAAAGCCTGATCCAGCCCCTAGACATAGCAAATGTACACTGTTTTCACAGAGACAAGCAAGATATGCATTTGTGAGGTTAGGTGAGGAAAGCCAAGCATAAAGCCATTAATTACCAACCAAAACATTCACATAACTATCATTCTGTATTTACAAGCAATCATACACACATGCATTTCATGTTCTCATTCTCAGGTTTGGGAGGTGGGTGTCCCTATTCTAATTAATAACCAGAAAACTTCTTAATAGGCAAACACGGTCCAGAGGGTTGTGATAGAGCTGCTGGTTAATTTACCAATACTATTTGCCTGATAATCTCACACTGCATTTAATAAGCTGTTTTGCACCTGGCTAAATATTACCTGTTGATGAGAGTGGTAATCAAAGCGTAATGTTTGCTTTCACATACTCATTATCCTTTTTAATAACATGTTCTAATTCAATCATCCAAAGACGACAGCCTCTAATCTGCTCTTCCCTCAAGGTGTAATTGTAGCGCTACACTCAAACAAATTGATTTTGATTAGATGTGATGTTGCCCAAGCAGTAAATTCTGGTAACATATGGTCATAATTTACCTCTTCCACCAAAAATAAACATGAATTGAATTGGAGTAAAATTTTTACTCTTTTCAGTTTTCTTCATAATCCATATCAATGTTTAAGGTAAATTAATAGCCCTAAGGCTATCATCATCCAAAGGCTATCGTCTTTGGATGATTGAATTAGAACATGTTATTATTCATGTTATTATTCATGTACATAGCTATATATTTACCTTGATAAATGTATGCTACAATAGAGTTTATGACTTTGTTTTACTTTAAACATCTAAACATGTGTAAAACTTGGAACCTATTGGACAATTCTGTGTGTACATGATTAATAGACTTTTTGACAGGCAGCCCACAGTAGTGATGTGAAGGATCTCTCATCAGGATGCCCTGGTGGCTTAAGCCACTGATATGCTTGCTTTTTACCGATATATACCATGTAAACAATGGCTGCCATTCCAGCATCATTGTTCACATTCTTGCTTGCATACTTTATGTATACATAAAGGATTAAAAATTGTATCCATAGGATTGAGGCCTAATCATCCCTTGTCAACACCAGAAAATCATCTTAAACATAAACTATGGTGACTCTGACCGTTTCTAAGGATGTGCACAAGCAATGCTCCCAAAGGAATGAAGGAAATGTGAGGTAGCCATGATGCGCATGTGAATGCGTAGTTAAATGCAAGTATGTCAATGGCTTTAGGGGCTAAGACACTAACCATAACTGCAACTTCCTGGGTTCACATCTGGCCAGAGAACTTTGTTGCATGTCATTCCCCATTTCTCTCTACCCTCTTTTCCTGTTATCTCCATAGTGTTGTCTGTCTTATAACAGCATACACTACCCTTTAAAAAGGATTTCTTGCCACAAAAAACACTGCCTGAGACAAGTGATCATCATCGACTTTAGGAAGATGAGAGGCAGATAATATTACTATTTCCATCCGCATGTCATTTGTCCTTTTTAATTAAATACTTTAAGGTATACATCTGTTCCTGGGGTGTTTAAAAAAAATGGCACAGGATTGATCACAATATAGATATATAAAGTATATATATATATATATAGATAGCAGAATAAAGAATTATTAGAACAGATCTACTAACACTTCACAATATCAACAATATCACTTGTTTGAGAAATGAACACCAGCCACCCACCTTACACCTGTAGTCACGGTTGTCATTTGGATATTTCTATATTAAAACATCATAACCCACCACCCATTTTGAAGACTGATAATAGTACAAATGTAGGCATACACCTACTGTATATGCAAGATCTAACATTACTATACATACAGTACATGGTAAACCAGTATGTCACTTATAATGGTGCCACATGTTTGCATAGTGGCCCAACATGTAACAAGTTTATGAATAAATATGGCATTGTACTAATGTTATTAAAAAATATGTTAGAGCCATATTATTTTTTATATGTCTAATATTATTTAAAGTAACAAATACATTTATGGATGAGAATAAACTAAACTGATCCTGCACACCTGTATATACTGACCAACCTACGTATTCATCATTAACCTTCCTTCAAGCTCATCTCATCAACTTCATCTCTAGAAATGACCCCTAAATGTTGAATGTCGATCAGCCCCTGAGTCAAATCCCATTTTTATTTTTTGTAATATTATTGTACAAAGAGAAATGCAGACATCATGGCAGACTATAAAACTTCACAAAACTAAACTTCTTTTGAATCAGATGCAGTCTTCCAGTGTGAGTGTCTCTTCAACTGACAGGGCTGTCAGGAGTAGGAGACTCTCTGTGGAGCGTTATATTATATCTCAACTATGACCAATCTTTTTTATTTCTTTGACTACGTGGAAATCTGATATTTGCACATCACAGATGATGAACACAGGAGGTTAGTGTGGGGCGGCTGCTTTGCAGGTGTGCTGGACTGTACTGGAAGAGGCAATGAACAATAAAATGTTTTCTTCTTTGTATTTTATTGTGCTATGGAGTCCCTCATGAGCTGTGTCCTAAAAAAAAGTCTGAATTGAATACATCTCTCATATTTATAGGTAGGTTCCAGTGAACAAATCACATTAGTAATAAAATTGAGTATTTAAAAAAATAAAAAAATATCCACAGATAGAAAACTAGGATCCACAAACATGTGGCAAATAAAAATACCAAAGCTGAGTGGAAAAGTGTTTTCTACAAGGCATATTTAGTGACTGCATCAATAGCATAGATGATCAATATTTCCTGCAAATTGAGAATATTTGTCATAATTCCTAGACCTAAATCAACAAACGTGTTCAGTCTATGTCAACTATTTTCAGTTCAATTTAGGCCAACCTGTTTCACTGTCATGAAAATTAAGAGTTATGTTAAGTGTCTCAGTTAAACTTTGTTTTCCTACAATGGCTGCTAAAGGACTGAGCTATTTACTGTATGGTACAAATGTATTTAACTGTATGACTGTGAGGTAGGACTCTGCTTGAAACGAAACACAGGCACACACACACACACACACACACAGAGCAAGGTTAGACATAGCCCTTAGCCACTGTGCCCAGGATTTTTTTATAGTGCATCAAGGATGTTTCTGTTCCGAAGGAATTTAGGATGTTATCTAACATCTTGGCATAAAACTGAAGACATTCATCCCATTAGACTGCATTCTTTCATTACAAAGTAATGTGTAAGAGATGTGAGACAGATAAAGAGAAGAAAGAAAATAGGAGACAGAGAGAGAAGATGAAAAACAGAATGTGTTATGAGGAAGTATGGAGGTCTGTGCTGGAGACAACGTGTTCATTGGGAGATACAAGATAATTACTTAAGTTACGAGGCAATGAAATCAGCTCAAATCCCATTGTAGATAAACTGTGGCCACTGATGTTGAGATAGAGGCAGATATATCAGTGTGATTTGTCCAAAGAAGGAAAACAATCCACTGTGATAGGAACACACTACTGTTTGAATCCACAACTAAACACCATCCAAAACTAATCTACAGGCTTCCAAAACCTTCACATTTTGTCAGCTAGCTGATAATGTCAAGCAGCTATGTGACAGCTGCACTTTAAAATGAGTCACTCTGCAGCTTTGCAGTAAAGTAACAGTAATAATGTTTTCCTAAATTGTCTTAAAAGTGATGAAATGCATCTCCTCTTAAGTGACTTCAAAAAAAAAAGGGGGGCATTTAGGTGACAGCATCATACCTTTGTCTATAATTTTGACAAGAACCAGCCACTTTACTGTGTGTAGTGCTGACTTATAATCCAAAAGTGAACTAACTTCTTTTTCAAAGTAAAACAAAAACTTTAAGTGAAGCCTCACCTGGAAACCTCACTACCTTGCTATCCAGCCTTAACATGCATAATTGAAAAACAGTCAGAAAATGTGGTTGATTGACTGCAGCCTGAGACCAATGTCGTTATAGCCCATCTCTCTCTCACATGAAAGAGAGCCAGTCATTTCACTGGCCACTTGCCCAGAGGTGAGCTCCTTTTATTAAAACTGTGAAACCTGCAGCCCTATTGAGAACTTCACTTTTAACTATAGTGTCATAACCCACTCTACTCATCTTTGATCAAAATTAAACATTTATTGATCCTAAATGTTTCCACCACTTGGTTGGGTCTGAGGTTGTTAAAAAAAGGAATTAAGCACAATTTAAAAGTCAAATGTCCCTTTGTGTGCGTGTGAGTGTGTTATAACCCACTATAAAGAAATTACTTAATAATTATATTACTGACAGAAACTAGTGGGGAGGTTAAGGAGTGGTGCTTTAAAAAGGTTTACTATCAGACCAGCAGACGTGTTACCTTGAGAGACAGCTGGATTCACAAAATCATGCAACAATCCATCTTTTCAGGCTTCAAATTATGCCCTTGTGGCTGAAACACACTGGTTCGGACCAATCAGCTTCCTATGAGGAACTACTGGCAGCTACATGCCTGGTTTAGGTGTGACGACAGCGAGAAGCGACTGTTCATTCGAAAACAACAATGGCAGCTCCTAAAGAGGTTAGCGTAGAAGGTGACTGCCCTTTTCCAAGGTCAACTTCTCAGCTGGTTCTGTGTAACAAACCATCTGGTGCGTCAGGTTAGAATATGTGTGTTCACTGTGTGAAAAAATTTAAATTTCTATAGATTTGCCTGAGACACACACACACACGCACATGCACACACGTAAATGTTGTGTATTTGAATTCTACAGAACAAATTTTCATTCCTAACCACATATTCAGTGACCGTCCTTTGTATAGAACAATAATGTACTCTTTTACACAGGTGGACAGAAAAGCAGTGAGTCATTTTGGTATTTGGGAGAGTCGATGTCATGCAGGTAGCATGGCTACTGTTTCAGTGAACAAACTGAGTTGTGGGAGTAAGTGGCCACTGGAGATAAAACTAGCAGCTGTTGTATTTATATCATGAAACAGTGTCTATGCATGCGTAATATTCCCAAACTCACACACACACATACACACACACACACACACACACACACACATGCTTGATTCACCAAGGGATGCATGTACCACACACACAGTTGTGTGTTTTACTTAATGACAAACACAATTAACAATCTACAGTCTAAAGAAATGTGGAAGGGATTATGCATCAGAATTTATTAACTTGTGGAAATTTTCAAATTTAAAGATGCTGAATATTACAGAAATAATGTATATCAGCTTCTGGTTTTTCTAAATAAATAACTAAATGTATACACCTCATCATCCTGTGGCTGGAATTTAGGGGCTCTCACAACAATTTTAGGAAGGAATTTCAAATGTCCTGTGGGACACAAGCAGCACATTGCTGTTATATATTGATGGTGGCAAAGAAGAATACAATGGAATCACAGGTGTTCATTTTGACCACAGGGGATTCTGAATACATATTTACATATACATCTCTTTTTTGTCCTCACCAGGGATTGTAAGACTGTATCAAGTGTCCTGAATCCTCCCCTCCTTTACTTAGAGCAAGACATGATTCTGCTGTGGTTACACACACATACTTTACACACACACACACACACACACACATTCACACATAAGCTGTGTCAAAGGAGTTGGAAGCAGGTGTGTTTTTCTGTGGTCTCTTGAGACTTCTTCTCTCAATTAAAGTGAAGATAAAGACCGGGGACAAGAAAAAAAAGAAAAGAGCAATATAAACATGCACAGCTTGCTCTCTTTCTTTCAGTCATTCCTTACACCCATACTGATGTTTGTCTTGTCCAGCCCAGCATTGTAGCAGACACGGGTTCACATGCTCCGTGTGTATGATGTTATTATCATTAATATGCATTGCCTTGCAGAATGTTATATCACATTACAGTATGTCTGAATAAAGTTACCACTCACTACCATTTGACACCAAAGCTGCCTGGTGCAGCTGTAGATAAATGTTTAACTCCATTCATGAGATATTAACACCTGTTCTGTTTCCGACAAAGATTAATTGAGACGTTTACAGTAACACGTGCTGTGTTGTCTCCGGGTGGCAATAAGTGATTTCCTCCTGTCCTTCCATCACCAGTCCCTTCCTACACAATTTTGTGTTTGATGGATCTGATTTGATTATTTGCTCTACAGAGTAATTAAACTGAAATAGCATTTTTTTCAAATATTTGCTAAAAACTCTTGCTTGTTGTTTTATCTTTTTTTTCTGTGCCTCATAGATCACTTTATTTTCCCTCCGTCTTTCTCTTCTTTTTCTTCCCTCTCTATTCCCATGTCTCCCCCGTTGTTTGTCTTATTCTGTCTACCTGATGCATTCTTTACTCTTTCTCTCTGTCTTCCCATACACTTCATACTGAAGAGTGAATGTGTGTGTGTGTGTGTGTGTGTGTGTGTGTGTGTGTGTGTGTTGTGCCACTGTCAGTGGGATTGAGAGATTTTTATTTAATCCCACAGCTTCCCTCTGTGATGGATGAAAAACCTCCACCTCCACCTCCACAACACGCACATGCACACATGCACTTACACGCACACACACACACACACACACACACACACACACACACACACACACACACACACACACACACACGCACACACACAATAGTAATCCGTATTAAGGAGATGGATGAAGAGTCTTTGCTCACAAGGGAACTTGATGTCAGGCCTGTGACTTTATGAGAAAAGAACAAACAATGAGAAGGAAGTAAAAAAACTAAAACTGAGCAGGAAAAAGTGAGAAAAGAATGAGAAAATAAGCTAAAAAAATAAGGTGTGAACACAAAATGAAAAGTATGCTTCCAACATTTTTATGACTTATGAATATTAATGATCATTACGTGGAAATTATAACTGTAAGAGAAGTGATTAAATTGTGTGTGTGTCAGAAGTTGGTCTATAGAAGGCTCATTAGGGATAGTGGAGCTTTACTTGGGGGATTTTGTCAATATCTGGTAACCTCAGCCGAGTCATTGTGTTTAACTGAGTGCCAACAAGCCAATCAATACTTTGATTAGAGAATTATGGAAATTGATTTTCACTATGTACATTAGGACACCCAATTCAATTACTAAAGGTTTGCCAATGAGGAAATTGGCAGGAGGTGACACTGGACAAAAACCTACATATCAGACATGTCAGAAAATCTTTCACATTCACACCTTAGTAAAATAAAGGAAACATTTTCAATATGACAGCATGTTTGTACAGATATTCATCATACTGTACATGCATAACATAATGTCAATATTTAGTTTGAATCCCAACCGTGTAATCTGGTTTCTCTGTCTTTTCTTTTCAATGTCTCAAAAATACTTAAGAATGGTTGACTGTTTACTTTGAGACAATCTCTTTAAGAGTTAGAACAACGTGTTAGTTTGGGTATACGTTGATATTTTTTGATATATTGTCCTTCACCTGCCAGCTCAGCACCATCATTGAAGTCACACCACAGACACATACTGTAAATACACATACATGTACCCATGTGTCTATAATTGTCTCTTATAGGTCTATGATCATTATTACTTTCTAATGAACGCATTACATAATTAAATGGCTTTGCTGGTAGGTTGCAGAGCTATAATTAGGAGATGAATCTGCAATAAAGATGACTTCAATTAAAAGACAATGACAGCAATGGATATTTGACCACAGACAAGAAATGACAAGTCTGTGCAACAAACTTACAAGTTAACTCTTGAAAACCTAAGGTGAGATTCCTCTCAATGATATGCAAGAAACACTTGAATTCAAGGGGAGCAAGCTACACTATGATTTGAATTGCTCGGTAAATTAGCAGATATTCATCATTCTGACCTGAGTCAATCTGTTTGTTTACAACATTAAGGACAATAAAGTGCTCTAAAACAGAGTTACATGATTCAAATTGGTAGTAGATTAAGGACCTGTTATATTACCAACAATTCATGCATTGCCTTGTATAACTCTTGTGATACGTGGAGACTTTTCAGCAATAACCAATCCTCAAGGCCATTTCCCTGATAGATTTACCATAAACAAGTACCAAGTAAAATAAATACCTTCTGTTCTCCCCAGAGTATTAAATCCTACAACAAAACATCAGCAATTGGCAGCTATGACCCAAACCTATTGGTATTACTACTGCCCTCTATACAAATAAACTAATAATAGTACCATGTGATGTGATACCAGAGCATGCTGCTTATCATTTGATTGGTAAGTTGGTAGCCTGTTGATAGTTCTTCGTAGATATACTGGTTGTTTTTCAATCATCAATTAAAAAACAAGTAAGATGCAAGTCACATTACTCTTCCACACACACACACACACACACGCACACAGAGTATCCCACTGTCCATCACCAGCACACCCCTAAATCAATAAGAGCGAGTGAACAGCGGTGAGCAAATTAAATCCAAAGACCCTGCGCTCTTCTCATTCCTGCATCCATCATAGTGAATGGGTAGCCAGCAGGGTGGAGCCAGTGCACCCATCTGTCATCCTGGTGGCACTCTCACAAAGTGACACCCTGTTGGTCACGGCCTCAGTCATCCTCCAAAGATGGCTGAGGGCACCGTAGATAGAGTTCAGCCCGTATGACTTCTTGAAGACTGCTGATGTTGAACTGGCATTTGGAGCCGATATTCAGTGTCTCTGTATGTTGACCATTTTCACATCCAACTAAATACGCCTGAATGACACAGATTAAATGTTTCCTCCAGAATTGTATTCTGGTCATGGTGTAAAAGCCTGAAAATTAATGGCTACTAGTGAGAGCAAGACTAATAAAATTCAGTTAAGTGTGCGCAGTCCCCGTCAGGCACATTTGATTACAGCTTTCATTGACAGTTGAGTAAAATCCTCCCACTAAACCTGAAATGATTTCTTTAGTCAGACATTGACATTATATTAATTTAGCCGTATCCACCAACTGTGGGAACCCCCACACACTTTCAGAGGTGTGTGCAGCACAGACTGGCTACTCACTGATTTTCATTAAATGTAGAATATTAGCCTATGTATTGACTAAACATATACCAACCCCAGCTTTCTATACCATTTTTAAAACTGATTTTGCAGCTCCACTTTCACCATCTTGTTTGGACAAGTACTCTTTCATGAAGCAAACAGAAAGAAACTGCAGCACACAGAGCAAACTATCACAATGCTTAGATATGAGAGAAGACAGACCAAGGCAAACAAAACAGCTCACTGCTTAAAGTATACGGCTTAGGTTATTACATTTTTTGCCCTCTGTGACACTGGAATTGTATACACCTATTTGAGATAAACAAGAAGATGTTATGTTGAGGCATTGGGGTAACAGAATAAAGAAGAGATAACGGTGTCACAGTTCTAAATGTATTAGAGCTGCCAGTCTTTTAGTGTGCTCAGCCTCCAGCCTTCTGCTTGAGACCAGAGAGACAGAGCCTGCTATGTGATAACTACTCCAACAGCCCAGTGCAATGATCAGGGCCATCAATCAAGTTTTATTGATTCCTACATAACAGAACTGATCTATGCAAAATTAATTGGCCCTTGTAAATTCACAGATTTGTTTTCCTTAAAAAGACAGTGGAATGGCTGATAAATGCCATCATTATAATGAAAAAATAATAAAATTATAGTGACACCTTTTATGGAAATAAGCCTAAGAGACTGCCAAACAGCATGCTTAGACAACATGTTTGGCCCTGTCATCGCCTCATGTCTATGTTGTATATTATATTTAATTTAGCACTGGCTGTTGCAGTAATGCATTTATGTCATTTAGTATGGTATAATGTCCATTACAGTCATGGCCTCTGGAGAGGATCCCAATCTATCATGCATCTGTGGCAGCCACAGATCACTCTTCTAGCAGTTATATCATATCAATCACAGCTTGCATTAATATGCAAAGCTTTACCTCTAGCCTTTAATTGGATGCAAAGAAGCAAATTTATATTTTGACGAATCGTCCTGTGATAAAAGGCAGCCCCGATTCACACACTGCGTCAGAAACATCCACCCTGCTAGTGTCATTGAGCATGACTCTGAATCCACCTTTGGGGCTGTAGCTGAACCTGAGCTCTTGTGACCCAGTTGTTTCAAATAATTTGTGCAGTAAAACATGCATGACATGATCAATTCAGTATTTAGTGCCTACTTAACATAGACCAATCTGAGTGGGACTGATATTGGTCTTTCATTTGTGTCACACCTCTGATAGGATGGAGGATCTTTATTTTAAATAATGAAGCTTTTAGTGCAAGTTCAAGCAGGAGGACAACTGTCCATCTATTTGGCCATCACACTATTCTATCCATCAGCTATTATCTTAACTATTATCCATTGATTCACTGAGTATTCATGGGCTTTCCTCTCATCCAGTGATCCTCGTCTCTCTGCTGTCACAGCTTCACTCTTCACTTAAGGTCCCCTCTACAGCTCCCAGGGATCTCCAGTTGGCTGCTGTTCATAGGGATCTATATCTATAGGTCAATCAAATCGATGGGGCAATGCCAAAGTCCGTCTACATTCATGCTAACTTGTGTTGTGTTTCCTGATTTCATTTATTTTAATTTGTTTCTTATCATGTTAATATGGTTCAGAGACACTACTGTTATACTCAACTAATCAAAAATCACACATACAACATTGTTGTCCCTTTTTAGCAACAGAAAATGTGTCTTGTGCAAAAGTGAGCTAATTAATTGTGGCAAACAGAATTAATGTGTTCAAGCAGTCAGGTAATAGTGCTATCATGCAATTAGAAAAATTCATGTCTTCCAATTACAACGCCTATTTGGAATTAAATGTTGTCTTAGACTAAATTCTACCCTTGGGGTAACAAAAAACATTTAATTCCTAAGATCTCAAGTTATAGTAAACACATGTTATCTTTATTACTGGCAAAAATATCACATGTCAGCAGCTTCAGACTTCAAAAAAACGCACGCCGGTAAAACCCTATCTATCTGCAAGATCAACACTGGTTAAGGGCATGAACCTTGTCTCCTTTCACCTTCTTCCCCTTTATGTCATTTGCCTAAACGGTGATGTGTCAGTCCTCTTCACACACACTGACTTGACTTCTCATCTGAGCTGATACAGACCAGAGACCTTTCTTTTTTTTCCCCACCAGCTCAGACAAACTATGCGTGGGAAAACAGGGGGGAAGAGCTTGTCGTTTTACATATCTATTTTTGCCAGAGAGGCAGGCAGGCAGGCAGTCTGGAATGTCAATGTGTGTGCTCAGCAGCCTCTGACTGATGTGAGATCACAGTGACGGCTGACACAGTGGTACAGCGAACACACACACACACACACGCACACACACAGACTTTGCCAGTGGGTGAGGTAGCAGGGTGCAACCATCGACAGCTTAGATAAGACCAGGTCACCCAAGTAGAGGAAAGCATGCTATACAGACACACACACAAATAGAGTCTGCACAGAACATTAACTCAATGTCAAGCTATCCTTGTGTTATATTCTAAACAAAACAGGTTCTATGTATCTCTCAAGAGGGGTTCTTGGGACCTATTGGGAATGTTACAGTGCTTAATTTTTTGGGTCTTTAGTACATAAGAGGTTTCTCTGAGACTTTATAATCTGGAGAACATCTAATCCACTCAGGAGACCTTTGGAAAACTAGTCTCTTCCTGGGTATCTGATCAACACTCCAAACTGAAGAGTCAGAAGCAGGGTCCTAACTGGTTTCAACTTTAGCCAAACACTCGAGCCAATGATAAAGACAACTCTGACATTTCATGCAATAGAAAAGGTCACCACTATCTCATTCTCTCTTATGTCTTTCTCTCAGTCACAGTTCAACTATATGCTTTATTGGTCTGACACACAAGAAACCTTATTGCTGAAACAATATTGTATTGATTGAGGTACAGTAATATTATGCTGCCGTCAAGTACTGTTGATGACATATGAAGGAACCAACAAAGTCAATAAAATGTGAACCTTATGGCAAAGAGAATGGATACCATAAAAACAATTTACAGTGAAGGTTATGTTTCTCATTTTATCATTGTTCTGTTTCTTTTTTTCTATCTTTGCTATCTTTGGGTAATGAATTTAGCATTCAATCAATACAAACATATGCCATTTCCTGTTCAGTTAGTCAATGCAGCACCTCTATAGACTTGCTTAATTTTTTGAAAAATAAAACAACACGTCACCAACCAAAACAAATTTTGTTGCAGGGCCCATACCGTAAACATTTCAAACTAAAATCTCTTGAATTGAAATCTCAGAGTGCACCTGAAGGCAGCAGTACTATAAGATGACAAGCAATGATTAAACAGAAATAATAAAAGAATGCTGTTATCTTGAGTAACATAATAAATATCACTTCAATTCTAATGTTTCATTTAGTTAATTATACTGTCCTCCCTCTGCAGATATGCAGGATGAAACACACGCAAACACATCCACAGCACATTGCCTCTCCCCTGTTTTCACAGTCTGTTGCTCTCTGTTAAGAAGAGGCTGTCAGAGAGACAGAGAGAGGGTGTGAGAGAGAGATAGTTAGAGAGAGAGAGATAGGGAGAGAGAGAGAGAGAGATAATGAAAATGAAGACAAGAGAGAGAAATATCAAGAAGATGGGGAAGAGGGAAGATGAACAGTGAGGGAGCCACGTAACAGTAAGACAGGGTGGACAAGAGTTAAAAAGGGGAGGGGTGGAGGGTATAACACCATGGATGATGTCTGTGTGTGTGTGTGTGTGTGTGTGTGTGTGTATGTGTGTGTGTGTGTGTTCTGCAGTGCGAATGTATGCTTGAGGGAAAAAAAATATTCTCTCATAAGAAAGGATAAGATGAGGAAATACTCAGCAGAGGAGTGCTGAAAGAGTGCTTTAGAATAAAAATTGAAGGTTATGGTAAGAATAAGGACTGCTGTAGGTCTAGGTTGGTTGCACATAGCTGAAGCACAATGATTTCTACAAATAGCAAATGACACATGGAATTGAATTTAAGGCAAAAGTAACAATTCAAAATAGTGAGAAAAACAAAACAGAGAATCCTGAGCTGGCAAAGCCATAATTTGTCAAAAGAAAGTTCCAAAATATAATATGAATATTTTAAGAAGACTAAGAAGTCCTCTGATATTCATTTGTCTTGCCTCTCTGACAGATAGATAGACAGACAGATTTACATACAGCGATGGTAGACAGGCTTAAAAAGATCAATCTTGTACATTTTCCTGACAAGTGACCTTTTGCACTCATGGAAATAATGACTGTCCTCTTCAGAAAAACTGGTCGCTTCGGCAAACAGCTTTAAACAACCCAGAATTTACATTCAGAAGCAAAACACATAGTGTGACATTTTTATACCACCGCAGAAAGTCTTCGGGAGGATGTTGGAGTGGATCGATGTGTGTGCAAAGTGTCATCAACACCCAATGCAGTACCTATGCAAGACTACCTGTTCAAACCAGTGTCGGAAAGAGGTGCAGTATGGTGTGACCTAATCTGCAGCTCAGAAAAGGGGCACTCACCAGTTAAACCATTAACAAAAAGCTATGTGTTAGTTTCGTCTGTTAGCCAACGACCATCCAATCCATTCATTATCTATCCTGTTGGACACTGGACGAGAGGCAGACAGCCTGCTACAGGGCAGACACATATAGACAGACAACCATTCACACTCTTCCCTACAGGTGAATTAGAGTCTCCAATACAGATAACCCTGTTTTTGAACTGGGGGAGGAAAGCTGCATACCTGAAGGAAACCATGTGCAGACATGAGGATAACATGCAAACTCCATACAGAAAGGTGCCAACTGACCACCAGCCTGACCACCTTCTTACTGAGAAGTGACAGAAATAGCACTGCATCATGACTAAGTTCTGAGCGGTTAAAAAAGTGCTGCTCATAAGTTTCCCTCCTATTGAAAAGGATGCAACAATAATGGAACATAATTAGTTTTAAAAGGTAGGAAATGCATTCAGCATATTTGTAAGGACTAAATATACACACATTGTTTTTCGGTAGGAGACTTTTAAGTAAAACTTGAATTGAAATGCTGAATTATAAAACAGTGTTTGCATTAAAGATACTTAGCCCAAACATCCATTAGTACTCTTCACATCCCAGAGCGACTTCCAGGGTGCACAACATTGTTTTAGGTTCGTCTTCTGGGTTTGAAGTTAGGGTGTTGTTGTCTCCTACTCATCTCTGTCTGTCTGTCTGCCTGTCTTTCTGGTAAAATTAGGAGACGTCTTCCCTCAGCAAAGCCATCTGACTCCAGTGTGTAGCGCTTAAACAAGCCTGACTGGAAATGAGTGCAGACAATATGGGATTGTCTGGGCTGTTCAATCAATTAGGACAGAGAGAGCAGCATAGAGAAAGACAGAGAAAGCGTGTGGTGAGGCACAGCTTTCAGTATCCTCGAAATTTGTATAAATTGTTAAGTGCATTTTAGAGAGCTTGCCAGACAAATCATTCATCTCCAGTGAAATCATATCCCTCTAATAGGCACCATCCTCTGACCCCAAATGCCCCAACCCACCTTCTCATGTAGGATCCTAGTTTGAAGTTAGACCCAAGAGCTGAGAAGAAAACTAAATATTTCTCTCTCCTATTTGTGCTTCTCTGCTTGTAAAAGAGACAGACGGAGGTTATAAAATGCGGAGCTTCAGGGGATAGTCTTTGCCAAGTGACCCTGTCTCTCTTCTCTCAGACCATTTCATTGACAAAGGAAAAGAATTTAAATGAGGAACACACACACACACAGAATGGTAACTTTGGGAATATTTGCATGTTTTCCACTTCAAAACTATTAGAGTACAACATTATACTACACAGAAAAAGTATTTGTGTCAAGCTTTTAGGGTAAATAGTCATATCGATGTTGTTGAATGTATAGAGCTGTATGTGGAATTTTGAAACTGACATTTACTGTATATAACCATCGTAGTCACATCTTAAAATAATTTCCTGTCCGAATCTCCACATTAGAGGAGCATTCAGTAAAAATGTTCCCTCTAAGATGTCAGCTTGGTGACTTCCACCTAATAATTTATTACACAAGCCAAATACCAATTTTATATTTACCAGTGATCTGTCTTTGCTTCACTTTCTCCTCAGACTGGTGGTCCATAAGAGGGTTTTTGAAGTCTTGGAGACAAATGATATTAGATGCAGGGATTTTGCAATTGTTTAAGGTTTACTAAATTGATAGCAAGGGTGAAAAGGAGGAGGGAGGGAGAAAGTTTTTTCTCCTCTTGTGCTGTGATCAGTCTTTTACCAAAGCATTTTGCTACACCATACAGCAGAACTCTGATCCATCCACAGGACTGAATTGGGATTTACAGAGTTAGGAAGCAAGTGGTGACTAATATTCAGATTGAATATGTTCGAATAGAAGATTTCTGTTTGCGCTACTGGCAGTTTTGTTATATAAGCAACATATAATCTCTACTCAACTACCAAAAGACATAGGCTCTACTATCATTTCAAGCTGAGACCCTGTAAACTGACATGTCTCTCTCTGTCCCCCTCTATTCACAAGCCTGGTGCAGACACACACTATGAATATGGATGCAAATAATTTGAACCCATTGCAAACCATTTGACTTTTTGAATATGTATGGAAATCACTTCAATTTTCAGCATGACAGGATACATGACCTTCACCAGCTGCAACGGTGTACTGATGGTGCAGAAGCAGCTGTAAAAGGTGTAATCTATGTGTAACAGAGATGGATGGTGGTCATCTTTATTTTATGAACTCCTGCTGAGATGCAACAATGTGCCACGACAGAGGGAACTGATTGGCGGGGAAGATGGTGGGTGGTAGAGGAGTGCAGGGGGAGAGAGGTGTCACGCACAGCTTGTGAGTCAAAATTTACACTGTATGGGATTTGATCTTATCCTGTTATCAAACACTAGTAAACCGGTGGTTGACAAAAATAAATAAATAAATAAAATCAATAATAATAAACAGTTATAGATTTTTATTTGTGAAAATCGCTGTAAAATATGGCCCAAATCCAATGTTCCAATGTCAACCCCTACTGACTCAAAAACAATGAGCACTTTTGAGCACTTCATGCACATTTTCCATAAATCTTCGATTCAGCAGACTTTGCTCAAGGGAAAACCCAGAATTCATAGCATTTTGAGGTTAAAAAGGGGATGACAGTGGAATTCCAGAGGCACAGAAGAAAAGAAAAATGTGGAAAGGAGTTGGCAAGAAGAAATTTCTCATCATGAACACACATTAACCATCAATATGTGATCTATCTTTTTAATTTATTATTTGTCTTACAATGATATGATGATGATTTCCAAATAGGTTCATTTGGTATAACACTACTATTTTCCTTTAAAAGAAAAAAAGGAACCAAACACAGTATATTGAATATGATCCTCACTTTACTGGTTAATGCTGTCGCATTCCTCATACAGCATTGGTGCCCTCACACTCTCCTGTAGGCACTTGCACTGATCACACAAGTGACATCAATTAACGTCTATGAGGGTTCAGTGCTCAGTGCTGGGCACTGGAACAGGGCCCAAGTAACACAGTTTCCAGCTACTACATTCTGTATTAATGAGAGTCCTTCTTAAAGTAAAGAGTGGGTGCAATAATGATCCTGACTGCCATCCTGCTGGTTAGAGTACAATACTACAATGAAAAAAAGAGCACATAGGGTAATCTTGGTTGTAAATACTAACATGTCCTGTTTAAATTTAACTGTGTTGTAATTTTTATTTTATTTGTATTCATTTTCCAAAAATTCCTTATAATGCAAAAAAATTAAAATAGTTGATTAATGCAAAAGGAAGCAATGAAGTGATATTTGGGAAGGGATTAGATCTGCTACTGATGATGCATCTTCCTTTTTAGCTTGTCACTGTATTGACACTCTGATCAGACACAGTATAAAATGTCAAGTTAGCCTTGATAAATCTTTGTTTGGGACATTTTCTCTTCCATTTGAAAGTGTCAGATTGGATTTTCTTCAATAGTTTTTCAGCAGTACACTGTCATGTCCATGTCCAAACAACACAACAGGTGAAGATGCATTTTGTTCTGTTTTGACATCAAAATACAATAAAACAATATGTACTGCAGACTGGGACATATTTCCTGGAGTTACATCCTAATGTGTGTGTTTGTGCATCTGCTCTTGGTTTTCTATCTGACCACAGAGAGTGTGACAAATGGATGTGTCAGAGCTTGATGGAGCACAGCGATTGCTCTGCTTGGCACAAAGCTATTACAAGACTATATAGACAGCTCCAAAGAAAAACCCTGTTTCAATCAACCACACATAATCTGAGAGACAAAGAAAGATGCTCAGCTGTTGATAGAATGTCAGGCTCTTGTCCTGAAGGAGGATCATTTTCAAATATAGAATTTGAATCTGTTAGCATCTTCGGAAGTTGAATTGATATTTGTGTACATTTCTCTGTCAGTCTAGCAGAAAGACACTTGCAAATGTTATCCAGGACATGGGAAAGAAATACTTGCCAGAGCTGCTACAATGATGATGAATAGGAGATTGATTTCTAAGACCTATTTGTGGTGTACCCTATTTGCCAACCTTCCCACCTACCACTCACTCTTTATTAAGTGCTGTCCCTAGACTAGTACTGGCACTGTTCTCTGTTAAAACAATACATGTACCACAAAAGCCTTTAGCATTTAACAGTAGCAATTAAGTTTTTTAGTCTCTGAAAACCATTATAAGCAGTACTGTAAAACTCTGTCATGTTGGTAAGCTGTTTGTTTGTCTGCTTTGGTCGAGACATAATGTGTTTTGGGGGCTTGGGTGAATTAATTGCTAGAAAAGCGTAGACTTCAGGTTCAGGTAATGTAATATAGTGTATGCGTCAGTGTCACTGTTATGTATTTTTCTGATGCAAGTCAAGTGAAACAGACGGGTAAACAGCCTACTAGAGATAAAGCACCATGACCTTGGGCTAGTTTCCTCTAACTGGGCCACCTCACTGTTCTTTTGGTATGTGTATGTGTGGGTGTGTGCGCACATGAGAATGTGTGCAATCGTGTATGTTTGTGCACATCTGTAGCATCCCACACACAGAGAGAGAGAGACACACACACACATACAGTGTGTGAAAGGAACTGGTGATGTGTGAGAAAAAAATCTCTATGTGTACCTGCAAGTGCATGCCTTTTCTGTCTGTGCATGAGTTTAAATTTTGCTAGTGTTTGTGCACCGTGTGTGTGTGAGAGAGAAAGAGAAAGACAGAGACAGTGAGAGCTGTCAATGTACACATTTCGGTGTATGTGGTCCTATGAGTGTCTGTGTGTGTGTGTGTGTGTCAGTAGGCCATCCCCCCATTACAGCGTACTTACCAAGAAGTCAATAGCCAGATGAGAAGAACCTTCCTACCTGACTGGCTGCACTACCCAGAATAATTAACTAGCTTTTACTTAATGTTTTAATAAAACATGTTCCCTACTTTTACATAAAACATATGTAATGATTATAAGAACCCATAGTTTACCAAACCATTTATGTGTTTATCTGGTAAGGGCCCACTACCACACTACACAATAAAAAGACAATAACGCTGACGTATCATAATGAAAAACTAGAACATTTCAGAGAAATTTTGAGTGTGTCTGCTGCTCGGCATGTTTCTCAATAGGATGGGATGTGGTCCTGAAGATGAAGATGAATAATAGCTTATCTAAGTATGGAGGATAATATAAGTGTGGCTTTGCATTGCAAAGCAGGCATACCAACTAATACATATAAGAATGAGAATCAACAGAACACCTGAAGGATCTGCCTCACTATATTAAATGGAACATGTCATACACATTTCCAGGTCTACATTTATATTTTGAGGCTATACTGGTACATCTTTGCATTACAGTTCAAAAGGCAAAGGCAAAACTTAATGCAGCCTCTCGTTCAGCCTCTGTCTGAAACAGGCCGTTTTAGCTCCTGTCTCTTTAAGGCCAACTTCCAGAAGTTGCCTCTTGGCTTGGGAGGCTACGTTAACAAACTATAGTTGGAGGATTTCACTTATTTTTCCCATTCTTTACTCAAAATTGAAACTTCTCAAATATATCTGTACATGTTTGAACCTGAATCTGATGTGCAATATGTGAGTGGACAACGTGAACAACCTTAGCAACAGAGGCAACAAAACGGACAGCTGTTTGTGGGCATGTGCTGACAAGCTGACGTCGTCACGAGGAGGAAGTGTGCAGAGCAGGCTGAAGCCTGGGCTTTTGACCTGCAGGGAGCATTTTTACATATGTTCACCTCAAGTTTTATAACTTTGACTGTGTTTAACATAGACACCCAACATTACAACTGTATAAAAATAACATAAAATCACAAAAAGCACGTTATGTCTCCTTTAAAGCATCATAATGTAGCTACAGAGAATCTTTAAGAGACCTACTGCAAACACAACTATTTCTTCTGTCGGAATTTATATGAACTATAACTATCTGTCACAATGGCTGTTCTAGTGTTTGAATATATAACTTCTGATTATTTGCCTGTCTGTGCCAGTTCATGTTTGACTGCTTGAATACTAGTATAAGTGCATGTGGAACTGTGGAACGGCTTGTCTAACTACCTATTAAAAATGAATGATTTCCCGGCTTTAACCTCACTCTCGTGAGTCTCTCTCTCTCTCTTTCTTTCTCTCTCTCTGTCTCTTTTTGGATATGCATTTAAGGAAGTGCATTTAGTTTCTGCTAGCATTTGTCGACTCATTTTAAACTAAACACACACACCTAGTTTTTCCCTTCCAGGGCAGTGACATCAATATGCAGCGAAGGTAAGATGAAGTGAGGGGGAGGAGTAGGGGAAGTGAAATGGGTGGAAAAGGGAGGGCAGGTGGATGAAATCAGGAAATTCAGGGAGGAAGGAATGAGACAGGAAGAGGAATAGAAGGAGATGGAAAGGCAGACAGACAAAGACAATTAAAAAGAGAGAGATGGAGGGTTTTCTATCACTTCTTGATCTTATAGTCTCAGTAAAAGACAAAGGCAGATATTTATTCTATAATCAGCTAATAACATAATTAATGTTCACAACCTGTTGCTACGATTTGAAAATGAGGTTAACATCCTTGCATCTGAAACATTGATTAAATATGTATCTGACACACTCAAATAACAGGTGTAGCCTACTTTTTATGCACAACCTATTATTCACAAGCTACTTGCTCCAAATACTGGAGTTTGACACTGGAAGGCTACTTTCAAATTAATCTAATAAAGGAGGAAAGTTTTTTTCTGTCTAACCGGGAGATTCCAGACATTTAAATTGATCAGCTGATCATTTCACTAAAAAAGACTCAAAAAAAAAAAAAAAGACTCTGTTCTTCTTGTTGAACTGCAAAAACACACATTTCACTTCCGATCAAAGAATGGTTATAGAGTGGTGCTTCTTCCTCTAACAAATGATCTTGAGCTAACACCAGCTTGCAGAGACAACCCTGTCTCTTATAAATGATGTATACTACTAAATTGTTTTCCCAAATACACTGTGTTGGCAAATGCAACTGGTGCCCAGGTTATATTCACAGACAATGTTTTTTTGAATGAATAAAGTGATACATTTATATACACTGAAGGTTTAGGGAGGAGGTCAGAGTGGACCAAGGTTCACACATGTGGTGCGTGTGGTTAGGTTTAGGTAAGAAAAGCAATTTGCTTAAGGTTACTGAAAGATCATGGTTTCAGTTAGTTGTCAGTAAACATGCTGTGCTTCATGTGACTGAAGACGTTTTTCTGTTTTAAACAAAGATGTGATCTTTCCTTGACCTTAACTAAATGCTGCCGGTGCCTAGACATGACCATAGAAAAAATTTAATAATGCTGTAGTAACTACAAAGGGATATAGTACTGCAAGATTGAATATTTTGGCAGAAAAAGAATAAAATACCTTGAGTAAAGTGAATGTTTTACTTATAGGTCTGGTATTGATACTTTTGCAACTTGCAAATACATTAATTAACAACATTTTCTCATTTTGTTGAAAGAATGTGTAATTTGGGCAGCATTACATTTCCTTCAAAATATACTTGCTGTTGCAATTTAGTAGTATATAAACGTAATTTCTAGGTGACAGGTCTGGCAAAGAGCATATAAACTAAATAAGGCAAGTTACATTTTGGCATTTGGGTGACAGCTAGCAATTATGTTAATTAGTTAGACCTGAAATAATCTGCCATCAGCACCATTTGACAGTCAGCGCCAGCAAAAATGAGAAATTTGTCACTTGTATGTTTCGTACATTTCTCTCTCTAATAAAAAGACCCAAGAGAGAAACAACAACCTAAAACCAGATCCAAGATGGAACCATTTATCAGAACCTGTCAGTCATTGTCATTACCTAATCATGTTTAAAGGATTGGTTCATATTTTTCAAGTCTGAAATGTATTCTAAAGTTCAGCTGAAGCTAACATGACACCAAAGCTACACTCTTTTCAGACAAAAATTCCTTCTTTGTGTTTCCCGGAAAGCATTGAGCTACAGCGGAGGGATACTTCCTGGCACTTGCATGGTTTGTTGCTTGAATAAAGCACTAGTAATAAACCTACACATGATTGCCAGGACAATGATACCCATTTGATTCAGCTAACTCACACTGATGAAGCCTAATATTAGCTTCTGCTGAATATCAGAATACACTTAAGCACAGTACGAGGACTGTGGATTTTGTTCCGATTCTTACAGTGCAGGTACATTAGAAAATGATCTTGAGTCTCTCTAAAGTAATGATTGCATTGACCAATAACTCTCAATCTACACGTGGCATGTATATATTGTATAAATACAGATGTGTTCTACTGTACCACTGTTGTATATTTTTTTCAATATATTGTTAGCTAGAATTATTCTTTATTTAAACTGAATCATTGAACCATTTGTATTTAAAACACAGTGTTCTACAATGATCCCACAGCTTTTCACTCTCCAAAAGAAGTATGTCTGTCTAAACTCTACCACTCTTACAGCAACCACTATTATATTTTCTCTCCTTGGCAGCCATTACTTCCCGTATTCACGTATTCAGCAACTGCGTTGTGCTAGGCACTAATAACCTCCTCACTCCTCCCTCCCTCCCTTCTCTCTTCCTCTTTCCATTTGCACCCATCCAGTACCTCCTACTCACTCTCTCTCTTTTTCTCTAACTCAGCTTCGCTATATTCCTCACACGGTGAGGGTTAGCCCAAAAAGCTGTCAGGATATGTTCTGCTGTCAGCGAGATGCCGAGTGGGAGCGCATTAGATATCGGCCTTGGTGTGTCCCTGACAAGAAACAAGCCAATTAAGGAATCCCCCGGCACTGCTTAAGCCCGGTTATGGCAGAGGTCCCCGAGACGAACACTGGTGTGCTAAATCATCATACCTTTTTTTTCTCCATGGGGAGAAATGGAGTGATTCTGGATTATTCTTTTTTTTTTTTCTTTCTAGCAGCGCTGCCGGCCATCACTCAGCAGAATGCCTTAGAAAAGTTTATCTGAGCTATAAAGGACATTGACATACAGATTTTCCTCTCTTTCCTCTTCTCTGTTGTTCAGGCTCACTCTCAAGGCTAATAGTATTAGGCAGAGAGGAAGTGCTTTGAGATAAGCCTTAGGTCGCATACTTGCAATCAATTACTGTGGTTAAACATTGCAATAAAAAGATTAAGGATTAGTATTGGGTGAAAGTAAAGAGGCTTGATAGGGTGTGCAAATGCCTTCGTGAGTATGTAAGCACTTAAATGCATGTGTGATGTGTTTGTCATCTTTTTCATTTACGCTTTAACAAGTTATATTCAGTCATTCCTCAACATGTCCTTCTATCTTCGTCTTTGTCTCTCTTTTCTTATTTAACCCTGTCTTTTTAACTCTGTCTCTCCTTGCCATCCCCCTCCAAACTCAAAGCCTAAATCTGACGGCAATCCCCTGAAAACTTATCCCGTAACTGACAGAGTGGTTTGTTCAGGGGACTTTATGTCAATGAGCGGCTGCCTGGGTTTACCCTTGTTGTATTGGGTGAATGATAAAGAAAGCTGGGTATTATCATGGTGCAATATCACACAATAACACAGTGGGAGGCTGCATGACGGAAGTAAAAGCTACATAAACGATTTGGCACCCAAAACTGAATGGATAGGGGCAGGGTCTTTTAAGGCTGACAATAACACTTTCAGACTGAGGCAAACTGAAGCCAACAATCAGGATCTGTAACTCCAAGCATTAAAGGATAAGGCAGCTGGTTTTCTTATTTTTCTTACTGACAACAAATCCCATGATGATGACCAAAACTAACAATGTGTTTGTGTCTGCGACTACCCCGTATTGATATGCATTTGGTACATTAGTGAATATGTACGCTTTCCTCTAAAATTCTAATGTTAAAAGAATTAAAGAAAAACACTGGTAACATGGCATGCACTTGAAGTGGGATACTAATAATTAATATGTTATAATATGATACTTTACCAGGTTAATGTGGTTTGTGGATTAGAAAAAGATAACACAATGTTTTTATGGCATTAATCACTTCTCACTGTGTCATCTTACACACACCACAGTAATCAATCTACAATTACTGATTTACAATCTCTATGTAGATGCCTGTCCTGAATTTTGTGGCTTCATGACAACCATATTGTGTACTTGAAGTGACCTTTAAAGCGACCTTTTTGCAACACATTAAGATCAAAACTGCTGCCGCAGCAGTGGAAACTATTACTGAAACAGTTTAGTCGTGCTGCAGTGAAAAAGGAAAACAACCTTTTTGTTTCTTGCAAGGAGTCGGGACACCTGCTGACAGCTGTTATATGCTGATTTAAGGTCTAACTGTATATAAAGTAGTTGAAACTAGTTCTACCTCCAGCAGCTAAAACAGTAACATGCTGCTTACACACTGGTGCTTCAGTATTAATAATCTAATGATGTCTTATTACGTTTTAACTACATTTCTTCTCTCAGAACCGGTTGTCACGACGTGCTGTCTGACCATGTCAAAAATCAAATGGTCACTCGGTCAGTGTTATGGGTCTCTCGTTTGTCATTCTGATGGCAGCAACACTACAGGGTAACCAGGGTAACCAGGCTACCTTGGCTAAGCAGGCTAGCATACATCCATGAGCACGCTACACCTAAGTGGTGGACTGCCAAAATGTCCTGGGTGGAACTAGCACTCTAACTAAACTGTTTCAGTAACAGTTACACCCCATGAGCCATTGTTGGATGTTTTTCAAAATAAAAGACCAAAATGTTATTTTCTACTTTTCTTTTTTTCTGCTCTACTGAAATCATACCGAACCGTGACTCCAAAACTGAGGTACATAGCAAACCGTGAATTTTGTGTAACGTTAAGCCCTTAATCGCTCTGAGCTGAACACTTGTGAGGTATCGAGGTTGCACAGCCTAATATTTGACTGAGCAGTGTTCCGGCAGCAGTAAACCAATGTGCCACCGTTGGGCTCCCCGCTTACATAACGCTGTGTTTATACGCCCCCGGTAGATCTGACTTATTGGCTGCTTGGGGATCTCTGACAATAGATAAAAATAGGATTATTCCCTTCCATTATGATGGACAACTATCATTCTTTGTCATCCAACCTGCCTATGTTCAGTTGCCATCATAATGTCAATGACTGAAAACAAAAGGCAACATTTGGCATTCTTAATCCCTTAAAGCTGTTTCATGTAATTTAATAAATAAGATGCTCCTCTCTATTCTCTGCTTTCTTCCCCCCACCCACCACTGGGAAATGACTCATGCATATTTCAGCAGTGTGTCTGCCCATTCTGAGTGAAGCTTATTGTGGCTGCATGCAGACAGCAAATCAACCCTCTTTTCCTTTTCTTCACTCTGTCTCTCTCTCATTCACCCGTCCACTGCCCTGTTCTTCATCACTATTCAGCATCTCAGAACACGGAGAGAAAGGCAGAGAATAGAGACATGCTTGCCTCATGAAAACAACTTTTCAACATCTGTTCCACTTAAGTATCAGTCTGCTGTTGGCATTTTCAAACAATTATTAATTTCTACTGGAAGAAAAGTTTGCAGCATCAAGGTGCTTGAAAGACATGGTATAGATGAATGTGTTTTCTAACTCTGAGCATATTCCTACATTCAGTAAAGTCATTAACAAACAAAACAACAGTCCTCTTTATACTGTTTCCCCTTGTGGGCCAATTCAAAAAAAGGTTTATTTATTTTCCAAGCAGAGAAGATATAAAATAATGCCATTATATACCAATACCTTACATTGAAGGTCGGGCATGACCAAGACATATGGTTGTGTTTACTGTGTGTAAACATATGTTTACTGCTTTCCAGTGTGCTGGAGATGCCTAGGATGTGGATCTATAGGGAAATGTATTCAAGTGATGAGTGAGACCAAGCACAATTAATTACTGGATTGAAGCGCCTCAGTCTTGTCTCCCTGTAATTTTCACTAAGATTAAAACTATTCCCAGGCAACTATGATAATAACACATACGTAAGTGTGCCCACAGCAAGAAATTAACACTCCTGCATTGCTAATGAACTTTTACACTACCCATATACCCACATATTGACCATTAGTCTATGTGTGTTGATTAAAATGACAAATTTACTTAGCTAGGAAGTGTTATAAAGAAGGGGAGTGTTGTAAACTTTTATGTTGTACTTGATGCTAGCTGTAGGTGTACTTAAAACAACTAAGTCTCACAACTTTGAGTTACTGCTGCAGAAAGGTGCAGAACAACTTTCCGGTTTCCTTTTCTATCTTTTGGCACTGACTTCTTTCCATTCTCAACAATAGATTTTATTGTATTTTTTTAAATGGCAGATGCTCTTACCCAAAATATTTGACAGCGAGTAAAAATGTAGGAGGGATATAGTGTCAAGCTCAAGGACACTTTAACATCACTGTTGTTGAGATTATGCAGAAAGCCACAGTGTCCTGTGTTGTAATTCTGGCAGACCACCACGTTGTACTTGTGGTTAACCCTCATCCTCTACACAACCACTCACTTTCCTCTCGTTACAAGAGTTGTTTACTGGCTTTTGATAAAAACTCATCCATAAATATACACCTCATTTCCACTTCACCTTCAATTTCATATCATATGACCAGCTATCCTGGCAAACTCATCATCAGGTAATCATGCTGGAGCAGTTACTGCATATGAAATTATTTTAAGATGTGCACTGGACAGGAGTGAGTGAAGGCTGTTTATATCTGGAACCAGAACTAGTGTGGCTCTGAGAGGCAGCTACATGGTGTGCTGCTGTATCAGCCTGATACCAGGCTGTGTCTAATATGGTTGGGATTGACTTATTCTTGCTGGCTCCCAGGTAGTGAAGGGGATTTAAACTATTTTACCTCCCCAGATCTTCACACCTTCCCTCAGGCCCTCTCACCTCGATGCCTTAAATATTAATGGTAAATTGGAGGATAGTGGATGAGTGAAGAGGGGAGAGGGCTGACAGCTTAATCATGGAGGCAGCGGCCCCCCTCTCTCCTCTTCCTCAACGCTGTGGGCGGCTGTCACCAGGACCTACATGATGTAATCACCTCCATAACCCTGATATGGGGCACTGTGGGCCTTGCAGGGAGAGATAGAGACACAGGGAAGGGAGGGGGGGTGGGACCTTAGGGATCCTCCTGCAGAGGATCATTTAAAGTCAAACCCCACATAGAGTAAGTGTGAAGTGTGGGAGGGCAAATGTGGGAGAAACTGCAAAGCTTTGTGGGGCAGGGCGTGTCCCCACTACACTTTAAGCAAAAAGTACTGCTACTGCTCTCAAACACTTAAACACTACCTAAACAGAGAGTGATAACTACTAGCTCACTATTTCTAATATCTCCCTTTCGATGTTCTTGTTACTGTTTTTCAGAAATGTATTATCTGTAGATCACAACTCAATTATCTTGTTTTTTTTTTTCAACCGGTATAGCACTTTCTCATTATAATCTTTAATACTATTACATTGTTGTGAGATATTGTGCTCTTGAGACATTTTAGCGAAACTAGGGTAATTATTTTAGCTTGGAGTGATGCTGTGATGATCAAGATCAACCCTACTAATGCTAATGTGCTTTCTGTTGCTTTATTTGCACTGTGCTTGCTCACAACTGCACGTCTTAGCTATGTATGCCATATGTTATTTTCAGGATAAGTCAGAAATGTCATTATTTAACATGTATGTGGGACTATACGTGTTCAAGGATACATAAAAAAAACACAATTCAAAGTTGCGCACAGAAAACATATGTACAACATCTTTTTTACCACCTGCCACAACAGTGTCAGCAATTGCAAAGATGTCTTTTCTTGAAGAACTTAAGTTGTTCATTTTTATCTATTTTTTTAAATATAATAAATAAATATAATAATAAATAACATCTAATTTTACAAATGCTTCAGGCTATTTCATTACAGATCGAAAAGGTCAAATACTATTTAAAACTCATCAATAAACTGTAGGCTACAACAAACAAACAACAAAGTAATTAACACATTTAAATAATGTAATTATTGTAGAAGAAGAACTTTAAGTGAAAGTAAAACACAAATTTTTAATAATGATGTTTTAGTTACACTGATGGGAATAAAGAAATGGAGTGCTTGCTGTTTATTAATTTTACAATTGTTTTCTTTTATTACAGATCAAAAAGTTCAAATGCATTTTAAATTCATCGGTAAAGTGTGAGCTACAACAAACAAACAACAAAAATAATTAACACATTTAAATAATTTAATTATTGTAGAAGAAGAAAACAAATTTTGGATAATAACATTTTGTTTTATACTGGGAATAAAGAAACGGAGCGCTCTCTCTCTCTTTCTTTCTCTCTCTCTCTCTCTCTCTCTCTCACACACACACACACACACATACAAGCTTATCTGGAAAATTTCCAGATAAGAATAGAATAGATCCTTTTACAGCCAACATCATCAAAAATATGCGTGCGCATCTTGGCATCGGAGGGGTTGTTTTGCCCCTGCCATCCAGACGTGTTAGCAAGCTCTAAACACTGAATCAAAACTGTTACCAGCATCAAAATGTCTGGGTTTTGCGTGCACGTTGTCAAAATCAATATGCCAACAGCAGACTCAAGTTATACTGCATTCTGACAGGATCATGACCATTTCAGAGCAACCGGCGGCATCTATGGCTGCAAGCTATTAAATGTGTTGACTATCACTGGACTAAGGACACAATCAAAAATGCTCATGTTTGTAGCGCCCATTTTATATCAACTGAAGTTATCTATGTACTCTTTGATTTTACTGGAAAGCCTTGTTTACATAAAAAAATGTCTGTAAGATGTAGATTAATAATCTAATGCAGCTAAAGTTTGATAACCAGCGTTAGCTGGTGTTAGATTTGGCTAGTAAACAATGAGGAGTGTGATTTATTTGCAGGTGAGGTGTCAGTGGACTCGTATAGTCCTGATTCTGTTTGTATACACAAAACAAAGCCAGAAACCCAAAGCAAAGATGGATCGGTATGAATAATTAGTCCTGCCCCCTGTCAGTCGTTTTTAAATGTGTTTTCTCTCTTGCATTTCCATGATATTCAATATGCTTTGGTGTTTACAGCTACTGGCTTTGAGATACTGATAAGTGTAATTGTATATTACTTTTTTTTTTTTACTTTAGGTACCCGAGGAGAAGGAGGAGAGATGACAGGGTTAACACCCCACCAAATCAGCCTGCTCCTTCTGAAACTCTAGAACGAGAATGCAGCATGGATCATTGTCCTGGTAAGAATATATTTTGTCTTACAATTAACTGATTTATTGTGAACTTGTGCCTGCCTTGGTTGCTGCATATGCTATCTGTTCACTTTTCTATATTAAAGCTGAAGAGGATATCCTAGTCCCAAGGAGAGAATATGATCATCTTAACCTGAGACACACTCAACTTAAGGATGAATATGTCAACCTGCAGCAGGAGTTTGACACACTACGGGCTGAAAATGAAAAGCTAAAGGAGGAGCAGCAAAACTCTATGCTTTCCTTCACCACTGTTAGGTGCAACATTGGACAGCGGATTTTTCTCACAGGACTTACCTCTGTGATCTTTGAATGGCTGCCTACAAAAATAACAGGCAGCATAGAAAGAATTAGCTAAAAACTTACTCTAGCGGACCATCTATTGGTTGTGTTGATGAAATTAAGTCTGGGCCTAAGTAATACTGACTTAGCATATAGATTTAAGGTATCAAACAGCACTCTATCAAATATTTGTCAGAGCTGGATACCAGCTATGGTCATGGTCCTCAAGCCCCTCACTAAATGGCCAGGTAAGGGAGCCATACTTAAGAAATCCTCAACCAGAATTTTAAAAGATGCTGGCACATAGTAGATTGCACAGAAATTTTCATAGCTAGACCCAGCAATCTGAGGGGTCAGGGCCCAGACAAGACCATGAAATATTTGATCAGCATCACTCCAGCTGAGGAAATTTCATTTCTGTCACCTGCGTGGGGTGGAAAGGTTTCAGACAAACAGATCATTAAAGTGTTGGGTTTCTTAAGACTTTTTGAGCCTAAGGATGCGATTTTAGCAGATAGGGGATTTCTAATCAGAGACAACCTTGCAGTTTATGGTGCCATCCTTCGTATCCCTCATTTCACAAAAGGAAAAAAGCAACTCTCTGCACAGGAAGTGGACTCATCTAGACAACTTTCTCGTGTTAGGATCCATGTAGAATGAGTCGCTGGTCGATGGAAGAACTTTCCAAACTGTTTTTCCAGTGTCACAGGTTAACATACTAGATGATGTTGTGACTGTGTGTGGTGCCCTAACAAACCTCTGTAAGAATGTTGTTCCCAAAGTCAAAGTTCCCAAATGAGTGAATTCTATGAATTATTTATTGAGTCATTTAACAAACAACATTGCATTGTGAATTGTCAAAACATGTACCATTGTTTCTGGATTTTCCCCCCTAAATGATTCAAATGAGGTAAAACATGTTCCTGCTAGGCAATATTTCATTGTATTCATGTAGGAATTATAATAGAGTGAATTACATTTTTAAAACATGTACAAATTAGGACTTCATGGGTGATAATAAACCTCCCAACATTAGCTGTCCCTGATGTGTATAATCATCCTTTTTTATCTCAAAGTACAACAATTCAGAGTGCCATATCACTTTTGTTTATAGTGATGTTATTAACAAAGAGTTTCATCCCAAAATTAGATATGTACCATTGGAGAAATGTGACTCTTTGAACAAAAATTATATAGGTGCCATTAAAGTAAATCATATTATGGAGATACTGTAGATACTGCATCTTAAGCCTTTTGCCCACATTTTTTTAAGGTATACTGCCCCCAGAAGAAATCTGTCATAGAAATATTTCTTGATAATTTTAAGTAGCAAAATATCTCTAATGGATACATATATAGGTTTATGGAATGAAACTTTAAATGTCTTGTTGCAGTGAAGTGCATCTACATACAGACAGCAGTCAATACCAAGAAACACAATATAAAATGTAAGGAAAAAGTTACTAATGAATTCATTAGTTTTCCAACATTGTCAATGAAGGCATTCATGCCTCTTCTCTGAATTTCTCTACATAACCGTGTTGCTGGCTTCCTTTTGATGTGTACACAGCTGTGATGAAAGTGGTTGTTGCATTTGACACAGTTGATCATTTTGCCAAAATCTGGCCTTTCACAGTACTGGCAGGCCTTCTGTGTCTCCAAGGCAGGGTCGTATCTTCTTGTCAGTAGTTCAGGCAACAGACTCAAGATAAAGAAATCTTGTGCTTTTGGCAAAGCCTCCTGCAGAAACTCTTGATTTCTTAGGATATGTTGCACAGTGAAGTCCTCCTTCGTCCACAACACAAAGTCACAGTAGCTAACATCACACACAAACATGTGGAGTTGAATTTGATAGTAGTATGGGTGAGAATGCTTCAATATGAGTGACTTGTCCAGACAAAACTGCTTGTCTTCTGTAGTTCCCTGAAGGCTATCACGGTAATTGTAGGGACACTTTATCTTTACATCCCTTTGCTACAGCCGGTACATCTTGCTATCCCATCTGGTAATGATCCAAGGTGTGGCTCGGAAAGCCGCACCACTAAGCCACGGGTTGTGACCCTGAAATCTTGATGGCTTTGGGTCATAAATGCAATGTAGGCTTGTCTTGCCATCTCCTCCATATTTTCACCCCAGAGCACAGATAGGACATTTAACTATTCTCCAGACTTGTCAGCACTGCAGCACGTGGGACCACAACCTGCAGTTCCCGAATGTCATCATCTGTCAACTCTGATGACAGAGCAACAACAAGACACAATTATTGTGCTGCATAATATTCACATTTTAAGAATCTTGACTGAATTCTTACTAAAATCATTAAGCAGAGCTTAAAAAAGGCACGTACACAATAGATAACAGACAAACTTGTTTCCAGAATCAGTAATCCGAAGGCAAATGCACAAAACATCATATGATACTGACATTAATCAAACTGTGTCTAAAGGCCTTTATGATTTTCATTTCTGCATTACCAAGAAACGCCGTCTTTCTCAGTCTACATTATGGTGTTAAAAGACTAAGGGGAAATCTTCAAAATCATCAAAATTAATTAAATGCACTATGGCAAAAGGAAACTTATATAGGCTCTGTCAGCTATTACATGCCTCTGGGTGTGACACTGTTCTTCCTAGCACTTTGAAGCTGCTGGAAGCTGCCTGCCTAACCTCTTTGGTTTGTGGAAGCTGATTTCCCTCAATGCAGCTGGCTTGACTTCTTTCCTGCTTATGTCTTTCCACATGCGCACTCCAGAAGTAATTGCTGCTTTCTCTGTCTCTGCCTTCCTATCCTCACACAGAGCTCATCTTTGAATAATATTGCAGTTGAATGACTGCAGCATGACCCAAGCCTGAAAGGTCAAAAAGACATAATAAAACTTACTGGCTAATCCAATATATATGTTTTAATATTATGACTTGACTTGTGGTTTGAAATTAACACTTGCTCTCAGCCAAATTTTGACTAAGTCTGTAAATTGTACAAGACATTTTAGCATGTATAGAACCTAAGCTCAATCAGGTTTTGACTGCAAATAAATAATATCTGAAACCACTTGCCACTGTGTGTAGTTCACGAAAAAGTTAGTTTTTTGCCCTGGTTATGACTAAGTTACAGGGCCAAGGCACATATGATTTTTGATATGTTAAGGAAAGTCGTAAGTGAAATTTTAAATTACAGTAAAACAGAAGGAGAATTCAAGTTTGCATAACAACAATATCATGAAGCTCTGAACTATGCTAGCTAGTAAGCCAACAATACAAAATTATACTTACCCTGCCATGCAGGTACAATTTGCTGATTGGAACAAATGCCCCAAAAGTCATGGTCCCATGGGAGGTAATTAACAGCCAAGAAAATGTACCGTTTGCTATGAGAACACATCTGGGGTGGATTGTCAATGGACCTCTTGGACATCATGATTGCACAGACACATTCAACAGCCATTCAACAGTCCAATGCAATAAAATCTCAACTTCCAAGGTAGAATAGCTCTTGATCAGTCAGTAAAACCAAGACTTCAGTAAGAAAGCATCTGAGGACAAACCTGAGATGTCGATGGAAGACAGGATACTCACGAAATATACAAATGGTGATGTAACACTGAACGATGGACACTATAATCTGGATTTGCCTTTCAGAAGAAATGACTTTATCATGCCATAACTGCTCAGTTGCAGAACAACGCATCCTAAGGATGAAAAGGAAATTTGAAAGAAATCTACTTTCTGAGCAGCTGGAAAAGACAAATGGCAGAGTTTGGTACATTCCACACCATGGAGTGTATCACCCCAGGAAGCAAACCTTAAGAGTAGTCTTCGATTGCAGTGCATCCTATGAAGGGATTCAGACAGGGGCTGTAATAGCAGATATTCACTCACTGTGTCAGCAAAAGATAGACTTTCTAAGATTTCTGTGGTGGCCTAATGGTGATGTCAAAGTCCAGTTGAACACTGCATGCTTGTTTACCTATTTGGAGCAGCATCTTCACCCAGTTGTGCAAACTTTGCATTGAAAAGAACAGCAGAGGACAACAAAGCTCACTCTCACCCAGAGGTAATAGACACCATTGAGAACAGCTTCTATGTCAATGATTGTCTAAAGTCCATGGCCTCAGAACAGGATCCTCTTCAACATATTAAAGACCTGTCAAACTGCCTGTCACATGGGAGGATTTCACCTCACAATGTGGGTGAGTAACAGCAGCACTGTCCTCTCTGCTATTCCTGAGGAAGACAAAGCCAAAGAAGTAAAAATGTTGGATCTGGACAAGGGTGAACTGCCTATGGAAATGGTACTGGGACTATAGTGGAGTATTGAGAATGATGCATTCATGTTTAAGATCACAGTGAAACAAAGACCACTCACTTGAAGAGGAATGCTGTCTGTGGTGAACTCAGTGTACGATCCACTTGGATTTTTAGTCCCACTCACTCTTCCTGTGAAGACTATGCTCTAAGGGTGTGCCCGGATACAAATACATTATTCAGCAAAGCACAAATAGTGTTTTTTTTCCTGAATACTTGTTTCATACAAATATTTTAAAAATGATTTGTTTTCAGGAAGAAAAAAAAAAAAACCCATGTCAAATTCTGTGTGCAGGTCGGTTACATTGCTACCTCAGTCTCTCTCCTCTGCTCAGCCTTTACGTCTATCAGCAAGTCTCAATGAGAGGAGTCACATCCACCTGCTACATGACACACATTTCCTAATTTGGACATCACTTCCGGAGTTGGGGGTGTTCCCCAGAGATAAAGCTGAGCTACTGACATGCGCGAAGTGCTTGCTCTCCGTAACCTGTTGTTACCCTTCTCTTTTCCACAAAGTTAGGTTGTAAAAAATAGGCAATAAATGAAAAGTGCAAAGCAAGAATCGCCTTTGAAGTTCCTCCCTACATGTTACATGGTGTGCTGTCTCTGTTTTATGGGTGTGAAAATAGGTAGAGGTCTGTTTGCAATGAGGTGATGAGTAAAGTTTTAGCTCAGTGGTCAGCGCAGTCATTTATGATCTGGGAGACTCCAGTCCGAGACCTGGTGTGAGGACCTCCTTCGTAAGGTAGTTTATTCATGAACATTTATTGTAACACTTTCATTTTCTAAAATTAAAAGCATAATAAAAACAAAAACAGGATTTTTAAGCCTCTCTCCACTTTTATTCAAATACAAATACAAATAATTTTGCTGCCTCAACAAATATAGACACAAATACTGGGCTATCTGCACATCCCTACTATGCTCTAAGAGCTGTGTAAACAGAATAATGGAGGGGATGAGATAATTCTACAAGCAACATCTCAAAAATCGACAGCTGACTGATTTCTGTGTGCCTCACTGCATCAAGCCAAAGGCCTTTAGAACCAATGAGCATCAATTTGCATCACTTTTCAGACTCCAGTGAGCATGGATATCGCACTGTGAGCTACCTGTGGATGAAGAACAATAGAAGTGAAATTTCGGTTTCATTTATGATGGGACAAGTAAGACTGGCTCCCTTGAAGCAGATCATAATCCCCAGGATGGAGCTGACAACTGCAGTATTGTCAGTAAGAGTAGACAAATGCTTAAGTCAGAGCTACAACTGGAACTTGAGGATTCAGTCTTTAGGATGAATAGTCAGATGTTACTGAGATACACCTCCAATCAACACACACGGTTCCACACCTCTGTCACAAATCGCATAGCTGTGACCCAGGAGAACACCGGTGTGTCACAATGGAGGTTTGTAGACACAAAGTCAAACCAAGCTGAAAAGAAATCTGAAAATTAATGGCCAGCTAACCCCACTGATTTCTAGTTCAACCCGGTGGATGACCAAGAGGTCAAAAGAGAAGTTGTCGCATATGGAACCAATGTCCCAGACAAACAAAACACAACAGACCAGCTGCTGTCACACTTCTCAGACTGGCTGAGACGCAAGAGGGCAGTGGCATGGTACTTGAAGTTCAGAGATGTTCTGAGGATATCTACAAGAAAAAGAAACGGAACTTAATGAAATCGCTGTGAACACACGTCACCAAAGCAAAGAAGTTCCTTCAAAAATGCAAGTATTCAAATCCACATTGAGTGGTCAGAACATCACTGTAGACAACATGGAAAAGGCTGAGAAAGTCATCATTGGGATTAGCCAGAGTCAAACATTTTTTGAAGAATTGGTAAATGATGTCATCATGCATACTAAGAGTTGGTGGATGACACAACTGCATCTCGAGGGTCTCAAATGCTAGGAAGAGTAATGGAAACCATTCCAGAAACAAAGGGCCTAGTTCGTTCACTGAAGACCAAGACCAAAACCAGTGTTCTTGAATGACCCATCACAAAGGTCTGTCTGCTGCTTGAAGACTCCTGTCTCCAGTAGTACATTTTCAGTTAAATATTTTTACAATTTTATGTTGATACATTATATGAATGATATGGTAGGAAGAATTTTTAATGTAAATCATCAGCTCCATCCATCATTTTTTAGTAATTATATTTTATTATATACGCCATACAATTGGGGGCCAGTGTGTAGAGGACGATTCTCATTTTCTTGCCAGTGTGTTTTTTGCCACCCTCCACAGGCTTGGAGGAGAGGGGATAAAGGCCTGGCCAAGAGAGGGCCTGGTGTTGTTGATTGGAAGCTCACAGCTTTTAACGTCTGGTCTTTGTTGCTTATGCCTTCTGTTTGATTTTGTGTATACTACAAAGTATTAAAGATACATTTATTTTATTTTTTATAAACCTAGAATCTGGGATAAAGCTGTTTTGAGTTCAACTTTAAATTCATTTTTAGACATTCCTTATTTCCTTTTCTTTTTTATTTGTTGCTGCTCAAAGCCAGTCAGTATTAATCTACAGAAGTACTCTCAATCAGCCACCACAAGAAGGGACAAAAGGTCTCTACACAGCCTGTTCACACTGTAACCATGGATGCACTACACAGCAATCAACTAAGATAATTTTAAATAAAACACAACACAAGCACTGTCATGACAGACCATAACTGATAAGGTGTGACAAATATCAAAATTGCAGCCACAAGCAGACACCTCATAAAGTAAAGCACTTCAGACTTGACATTTTGAAAGACAATAAAAAAAGGTTAAAAGCCCGCGACATTTTCGTGACAATAAACAACACCAGGGTTACCAATCTGTCGATGACCGAATGGAAAATGATGAGTTGAACATGGACAAACAAGGACGCAGCACAGTCAGAGTGGCATGGACTCTTTGGATAGCTTCTGCCTCTTTCCTGTAATCAGTCTCCACCTTGAATTGGATTGTGCCATAGTTAACAAGTATGAAAAGAGGACCGGATAAACAAAGAGGTGGAGGTTATCCAATGCTGCCTTTGTTGCTTACTGTATATAACAAGAAGACATTTCCAATCACTCCTTCAGGTATCCTGACAGCACAGAGAAGGAAACGTTTGTGATGTAACACAGTTTTGATCTGAGGACGTTACAATTTGTTGTCAGCACATCTATATTTCATCATGCTAATGCCTTTAGTTTGGAACTTGCTGCTTTTCCAAAGTTCTGATTTTCAGTCGGACAAGATACTGCTGTGTAGCTGGAGGCACTTACTGCCACAACAAAATGGCAATACCCCTTTTGGGGTAGGTGACTGACAGAAATACAGAGTAAGGTAAAGTACATGCAGTCATTGTTTCTCTAGTACCTTGGATCTAACTGGAGGTGAAATGAAGACTAAGCACACTTTAACTCATGCTCTCCTGAAGATGAAGAAGTTTAGGGATGGCAGATGGAAAAAATTACTTGTGTTTTGGAGTTGGACTTCATTATGGGTATCAAGATAGTAGTCTTGTCATCTCAACAATTCATAATTCATATGCAGAAAATGCAGTCAAAACATTTATATTAAATGTTGCAATTACAGAAGCTTTGTAAGCTTGGCCTAGACTGATTGCTAGTCTTTGCTTTCCTTTGGCTATTTAAAGAGTCAGTGAAATATTTATGTGGCTGTATAGTGACATAAACAGGACAGGAATTGACAGTGGAAGATTGAACACCTTTAGGGAAGTCTCCTCAGAGATCCTGGCTCATTATCTGTCTCCAAGTTACATTATTTCCCATGTGGACAGAGGGGGCTGAACAAAAACAAAGATGTGAATATGAAACAGTTCCTTGCTACCCGTTCTGACCTGTTACCATCAATATAATTGATCTTGTTGATGTAGCAATGGCCATGCATTTTGAACAAGACACACTGGACAGTAAGACCGAAGGCAATAATTGGAAGCAGAGTTGCCGTCCTTACCCCGTTTATAGGATATGTCTTCCATCCGAGCTCTCCAAGCACAGACGTCGTATCCAGCAGCACAACTGAAATGAGAAAAAGATGAGTGGGGAAAATACAATCATTAGCAATCTGTCAACACACAAAAAGTCCTATTTTCACACTGGAAATTGAAATATCAGTCATAAACATGTTCATTTAGACATTTTTTATATTAACAGAAATGAGTTTCTTGGATGAATATTTATGAGTGTGGCGGCATATACAATGGGAGCAACATTTTCGGCACGTGCGACACAATGTGAGGACTGATAGATTGCAGTCAGATTGCTGTCAACAATCCATTCCCTGCCCCTGCCATCCCTTTCTCCCATCCACAGCTTTACTTCAATCCCACTCGCAACAATATGCTCTTCTTCTGCTTGTGACTGAGACTGTTCATGAGATATAATCAATGACAGATCTGTCATCATCCCTTATGCCATGAAAATATGTGTATTCAAAATCCCTTGGGGTATTAATGTATGGAAATTATAGCTTTGGTATTGTATTTTCCCAGAGTTTAGTATACAGTGATATTAATCTTGGTACAGCATAATAATAATATTGTCAGTTGACTCTAACCTTCCAGGTAGTGTTAAAAAACAATGCAATTTTACCCAGGAAAGTATTGCCATCCTTGACAATATTTTGTCTTGTTCTCAAGGACAGTAGATTTAATAATTCAGGAGGAAAGTGACTCTCCCAGGAACAAGTGATTTATAGTGAAAAGGAGAAGGTATTCCTGAATTTACCCTCAGTGTGATGCCAGCATAACACCACTAAATTTAAAATAAATAATTTGTTTTTACCTACACTTGTGACAACATTACGAAATAGGCAGTAGACACAGTTGCATTTTCATAGTCCATAAATATTAAATGGAGCCCATCCAGTCACCTTGTTATATGCCAAATTCATAGTATGTCTGACAATACAGTTATATCCTAATTATGTGTGGATGCAATGCATGTATGTATAAGAAAACAATTGATGTTCTGTATTTGTATTCAGGAACAGTGATAACTTGCAGAAAAACAGCAACACTAGACTCAAGAGGCTTGTTTAAAGCCACACAGTTCACTCACAAACTATGAGTCATTGTTGAATCTGATGATAAGGAGCAGAGGATTTCGTCTTTAAACTTGTCCTTGAGCAGCCATTGACTTACATCTTAAATGTTACACTGTGAATCCCACATGCTAAATAGTGACACTGATTTCTGACAAATCACATAGTATTTTCTCCTTGAATAATGACGTTTCAAGTGTCAGTCAATCACGAATGTCCACTTGGAGCTCTGTAAGTGGTCCTTCGGGGGCTCATTATGTCATCACAAATCTCTATTAGTGATAATATTTCCTGAATAAATCTCCATTAACATCCTCATTGCTCTGGGATAGTTATTACAACTGACTGTACATCAAATGAGGTAGTTTTGTGCTGTGATATTATAAATAACAGTGTCAAGGCAAAAGAAAAGTGATATTTAATTCTCAGTTAATGTACTCTGACAAGATCAAGACAAGCAGAAAGGAATTGGAAATACCGCCTCACAGTTGTATGCCTCTGTCAACTAGTCAAGTTGCAGTTTACATCCATGTCTGTCCAGACTGATATGAAGACTTTGAAGGAATTAAATAAAATCACCATAGTTTCAAGGTGGGCAAGATTACTGTCATCAATTCAGTATCTGACCAAATATGAAATATGGTCACAATCTCCCCTTCTGTTCCTTACATATGACATTGAATAATGGCCAGAAAAGTGTTTTTGCAGAACATTATGATATCACAGTGAAGTTGACCTTTGACCATTTATATATAGAATGTCATCACTTCATCATTTTATTCTATTAGACATAGACATTTGTGTGACACTTTGTCATAATTAGCGTTATGAATTCTTGAGTTATGGCCAAAAATGTATCTTGTGAGGCCACAGTGGCCTTGACCTTTGACCACCAAAATCTAATCAGTTCATCCTTGAGTCCAAGTGGATGTTTTTGCCAAATTTGAAGAAATTCCCTCAAGGCGTTCCTGAAATATAGCCTGAAAACATAATGCCTTCGGCCACGGCTGTTGCCAGCACGGAGGCATAAAAAGGGACATTTTCGAATCTGTCAGTTTCCTAGTTTTGAGCCAGTACACTTATGATGGAATCTGGCTGACAAAGATTGTCCAAGCATCTGCTCACTGAGGTTTTCATTGTGTTTGCTTGTATGTGTTTGTCATACACAACTAAATGCTCCTCTACTTCCCCTCATCTCCCAGACAGCTGGTATAGGGCGCACTGTAGTGACACTGTGTAACACCTGTTTTTGGATCAAGCAACACGGGTCTAGCACAACATCTAAGAGTTAAGAAAAACATCCAGAATACAGGACCCCACTGTTGTCAGAATCAACAAATGTAACATTGTCGAAAAATACAAGTTGACGCTCACAATGCTGCAATGGAGCTGTACAGCAGACAGATGTATCCAATAACTATAACAAAGGAAGAAAAAAGAAAAAATTTTCTGTTACTTTGTGTCTCTGAATATCTCTGTATGGGTGTGGTGATGTGTAGCATTAGAGATAAATAAAATAATAACTGCTGAGCGATGTACAAAATATTAAATACTAGTCAGAGTATATATATTAACTGGCAGACAATGAAATTATCTTAGGACCGAACTGCAACTGTCATATCTCTAGTACATGCTTTTAATTTTTAAATCACATTTAAAGGAATAGTTTGACATTTTGGGAAATACCCCAATTTCCTTTACCACTCTTATATCTGTAAGGTATTAAGCTATTCCCAGCGGTTAGTTAGCTTTAGCTTAGCAAAGACTGGAAATTGGGCACAGCTACTCTGCTCTGCTTGGAACTAAAATCTGAAGACTCTACTCCAGTCTTTATGTTAAGCTAAGCAAATTGCTAAACTTAGATGCTGCTGTTAGAGTATATTTATTGTGCAGACATGACAGTGTTACCTGTTTAATTTAATTTAAATTAAAGTCCCCTCCACTCATAAATGTGTTTCACTTTTTGTTCTTTCATTTGGATGTTTGAGCTTCACTGTGCAGAATGACGTTTGTGCAGAGTTCGATGCTAGAAGGCTGTTTCACATTCACCTGCTGAAAATGGAAAGTTTCTCTGCGGTCACCTTAAATCTGAGTTTAAGGCATTTGCTTACGAGCATGATTTGTGACATCACAATTAGTTTGGAGCCCATTGTGGTCCAGTGTGCAACTTACACAAGTGTGATGTGGAAACTTGAAAACCTCCAGTACACATACACTGAGAACTGACTTCTCAGTGAAGGAGGAGACATTTTGTGTCCAGCACTTAAACTTTTAAATATTCATAGATTCTGCATTTTTCAATGAGGGAGAAGGAGGAGATGTAATTTTAGAGATTTTTAAATAGATAATTGAACTTTTTGCAGAAAAAAATCCCACATCCCACATAAATTATTATTCAGAGTATTTTTATATGTTTAAAACTGTCTGGAGGGGTTCTTTAACTGACTAAAATGTCAAACTATTCTTTTTAATGATGTTTTCATATTTTAACAATATTATTTATTATTAGTTTTAATTGCTCCACTAAAAAAACTGGTCTGGTGAGCTGCTGTGGTCATGTGGGAACTCCTGTGCCAGAAAATGTACGCTAAAACATAACATCTATGTATGCTTCTTGAAACCTGGATTGCAAGTGAGGTTTCAAGGTAACATTATTGAAATGTCATCTGTAAAAATCCATGTACTGTACATGACTGACAGCTGGAGAGCAGTAAAAGCAGTTTCCCTGAGCTGAGAGGGAGAACACAGAGAAAGAGACAGACATACTGTGTATCAAGAAAAAAAAAGAGAAGAAAGAAGGAAACATGTTCATGTATTTGACAGTTTACTAGTTTTCTAGTTGTAACACTTGTTTGACAAATATGCATTTTGAGTAATGTCAGTATTTCCTGATCAGGTTTCTGTTCTTGTTATATTATGTTATGTTATGTTATAAGGATGTGTTTGCCCAAGAATTACTTTCAGACAACCAGGGACACAAAAATGCACTGAATTGCTGTGAACTTGCACTTTTCTAACCCCATCAAACAGTATGAGCAGAATAAAATATTTTCATTCTTTGATTTCTGATGAGAAAGTTTGAGTTGCGGTGCTCTTCTCTTTGTCTGACCATAGAGGTAATCATGGTTCTTCATCATCATGCTCCCTACCCAGTTAGTTTCTTTATTCCAGAAAAAACGAACCCCTCTATTCAAAATGTGTTTTGCTTATTGTTAATGCACTTAGATGTTTGAGCTTCACCGTGCAGAATGATGTGTATGTGCGGAGTTTGATACTGGAAGGCTGTTTTCATATTCATCTGCTGAAAGGGTAAATTTATCTGCCAATATATGAGATGATTTGAACAATATTTGCATATGTACAGATTTTAGATTTTTCAGCAAGGGAGAAAGCGAGATGTTCATGAGTACATTTCATTTCTAACTAGGTAATTGAACGTTTTTGTGGAAAAAAGACTAGACACAAATCATTATAAAAAAAAGTATTTTTATATTACTTAAAACATCAATATCATATTTCATAATAAATACCTGGTACTGATCATGCAAACATAAAATGCAAAGCATTTAATGTTACATTGATGTGTTATATCAGTCTGAGATAGTGGAGAAGTGGAGAAAATGAACACTGATCTATATGAAAATGATGCTGAATTCTATTGATTGAGCATCCTGTCCAACACAGCTAAGGAAGGCGTCATGCTGATCCTTTCATGCTTCAAATCCTGTCCTCTCTGCTCTACTAGCTTAGTTTAATATTTTCTCCATGTTGGCTTTTTTTTTTGGATCAGGTCCAGTGTCTCTGTGTCTTTTTCTGCCCACAAATGCCGGGTCTGTGCCATGTCAATGCCACAGGCGGACTGGAGGACTAGCTGGCAAAGCCAATGGTTTTAATGGACAACATTAGGCTACAGTGGGCAGGTAAGCAGCACAGTCCCTGGTGGATGGCCCAATTACTGAGAGCTGGCTGGGTAGCTCAAGTACTGCAGCGAGCAGTTTCACACTTCACTTTTCCATAAATAAAGAACAGCTGATGTAAATTAGGAGGCAGTGTGGAAAGGTATCCAGCAGAGAACATTGCACTGTTGAGTCACAACCTTGTGTTTCGAACTTTATAAGAGCTAAGAAAAATAGTCTGATCTTGATGGGGAGGTTTTATGAAGTGTTTACTTGTATAAGCCATTGCAAAACTTGTAAAATGTATCATACTGTATATCACAATGTGACACTACATAGGTTGTATTTGATTTGTGCAAAAGACAAAACATCCTTGAAATGAAACACCACTGGTGTGCTCATACTGTGTTTGGGTCAAACTGTGTAAATATAGCACCAATACAACACTGGGTTAACTTTACCCAGTAGCAATCTGTTATTTTGACCCAGTGTTACACACAAGCTTTAAATGTTAAATGGACTGCACTTATATAATGCCTTTCTAGTCTTCCGACCACTCAAAGCGCTTTTACACTACAAGCCACATTCACCCATTCACACACACACTCACACACCGATGGCGGCAAGCTACCACACAGGGTGCTGGTGCAGCCTTCGGGAGCAATTTGGGGTTCAGTATCTTGCCCAAGGACACTTCGACATGTGGACTGGAGGAGCCAGAAATTGAACCAATCTTCTGATTAGTGGACAACCCGCTCAACCTCCTGAGCTACAGCTGCCCCAGCTAAAAACTGTCTCAAATTCATTGTTTCTGGTGCAAAATGATGTGCATAACTTAAAAAAAAAACAAAAAAAAACTAAAACTGGGTCAAAACAACCCCTTCTCTTGAGTGGCTTTCTAGTTAACTTTAACCCAGCACTGTGTTGGTGCTACATTGACCCAAACAGGGTAAAAATTTAACCTAGTGATTTATATTCTATTAACTATCTATTCATTTGAAAAACCTACATTTTTATATTACAAAATGTAGGTAGAGTGTTTCCAGACAACAACAATGGTGTGTGTGTGTGTGTGTGTGTGTGTGTGTGTGTGTGTGTGTAATTGACTGTGCTTTTGCTTGTGTCTGTGTATTCTAGTTTGGGTATATGAACACTCAATGGCGTATACTAAAACTGCCTCGATGTACATATCCATACATTCTCTCTCTCTTTCTCTCTCTATCCCTCCATAGAATTATCTTTCAGGACGGCACCCACAGACTGCCTGAAGCAGAGGGTCCTTCGGGACTTCCACTGGTTAGATATAAATAGAACATGAGCTGGCCAACTCATAAATATATGGAGCTCCAGTAGAATGATGACTTCTTCTGTCTGGCCTACAGCCCTCGCAGGCTACACAAACACCCCAAAATAACTACAAGCTTAACAACAGACCCAAAGGCAGTCTCATCCAGCGTTACTTCATGTAAATTTGCATTGAGAGCAGTTTGAGGAGTATTCAGACAACAGTGATACTGGCTGTCTACAGGCAACACATCCTCAGAATGAAATGACCACATAGGTTGATTGTACCTGCACTCCAGTATGACCCATAAGAGCATAATATGCCACTTTCAGAAAATGTTACAAATCAGTGTTAAAAAGTAATTATGTTTTATGGTGTAGCAATGCTGTGGTTAAGGTCTGGTTAGATTTAAGCACAAAAATCACATGGTTAGGGTTAGGGAAAGATCATGGTTTGGGTTAAAATGATCACTTTACATGTGGTTAGTACTTCCTTAAAGTTATGCAACCTTCATTGTCGTGGCAACAGTGAATACCACCCGACTCGCATTTGAAGCAGTCAGTGGTCTCCTGCAGCTAAGTCCACATTCTGCCACTTTTTGCCATCTAACTATCAATCCATTCACCCAACCCAGCTCCTCCTAAGAGGGAAGTAACCTTATACTGACGTCATCCTAACTGCATCACTTCCCCCTAGATGTTGTCTGTCACTTGAACGTAACTATAGGTCATTTTTGCCGGCCTGAATTTTAAACCTACTGTATACCGTTGTTTTCATGTGAGAAAAGGCTGCTACAGATGTGTACGTTGCTGCTTCTTTTAATCACACTAGCGTGAAAGTTGGTTTTGGTTATGGTGGTAATAGGTCTACATACAATAGAACTACCTTGAATAAAAGATCCATCTGATTTGTTAAGATATAAAAAGTGGAATAAATTAAGAACCTAGCATGGCTCTTAAAACATTTGTCATCATGACTGATTTGGTTTATGATATGGATTTTTATTTTGCCATAAAGGTTCGGTGTGGATATATTTGGGTACGGTGAAACAACGAAGTTGCTTATAGCAACACAAGGGTTTCTGCTGTGGTGGAAGATTGATGAAACATTTTGGTATGCAATAGAACTGTTTTTCTAAGGCCGTTGTGGTTCAAAAAGCAAAGCAAGCCTGATTTCCAAACAAAAACAAAACCTTTTTAATTTGAAAGCTCCCTGCATACCCATTCCGGTAAATAGCAAGTCTTGTTAAAAGACAAACAACAGCATTTGAGAAATGAACACAGACTTGTGAAAATTGATTTCAGTCAGTATTTCAGTGCGGATTGCACATTGTCATTTAGTGGTGTAAACAAAGTGCTGGGCTCTCACCAGATGAGGGGATGATATGCTGTGAAATGGAAAACTATCCATAGCAGAGGCAACCTGACAGGCATGACAAGGTTTTCAACACATCTCCACACTTCACTAAGATCAAACATTCAACAACGTAATAGGAGCAAAGCAAATCTTCGAATGTGGTTGATTAGATCGGATACAGACTGTAAGTGTTTTTAAATGAGAGTTTAGTGAAGGGAATTCATGGCAAGAAGATGTGATTCAGTGTTGAATGGGTAATTAAACACTGGGTCAGGTACTGCTGCTGTTGCTGCACTGTTGAGTATAAGCATGCTATAGTACTGGCCACACCTCAATCAGTAATACCACAACAGGTGTTTTCCATCCGTTATCAAATGCAAAACACATGTCACTGCAGTGTTGGTGCCTGAGGAAAGTAACTGGCTGGCCATTATGTTTTTATATTATGATTTTATACAATTATTCTCAATTGGAAAGTGGCCCATATTCAAACAATTAACCTGCTTTGTTATTGTGCACGCGGTAAAAATAGAGTTTGTGGCTAAATATTGTGTAAACTGTGTGGTCACATGGTCAGTATTCACTGGGTTTTACCAACCTACTGTCTGTTTAACTTGTGACCATCAGTGTGGATACTCAAGCAAAGCATTTAAAAAGACTGATTTCAGAAAAATAAGAGAATAAATGTAAATGCTTCTTGTTGGTGACATCATTTAATTTACATAATGTAAAAAAAAGGACCAGACGAATATATACTGAGTTGAACATATGATAATTTAATTAATAATTTAATTTTTAAATTTAATTTAATTTATAATTAATTGTTTGTGTTTTCAACAGTTGCCGTCACCACAACAACCACAACACATTCAGCTGAAAGTCACCACTTAACACGGGCACTGGTTACACTGAAAACACTGGCTAGTATGCTAACCTTGACCCTGTATTTATTATTGTAGCCATGATGACGAAGGTTGTCTAACTTTAAAGAAGTAGTAACTTCCACTCACACCACATGTTTATTTAACCTTAATAAAGTGACCATTTTAACCCAAACTATGATCTTTCCCTAAATCCTACAAGTGATTGTTATGCCTAAACCTAACCAGAACTTAACCACACCATTTTTCACAGTGATTTGTAACAGTTTTGGAAAGCACAGACAAATAATGTTTTTCCTGCCGATTCCTGCATAGCCCCTGATTAGAAAATGCTCCTGTGTGTCATTCTGGAGTACATGGTCAAATGACATATTTGGTCGTTTAATTAGAGGACTTGCTGGTTTTCCAAAACTGTAAATGTCATTGGTGTTGCATTCGAATACTTATCTCTAACAAGTTCGATACATAGATAGAATGATGGTATGATGGTAGAATATCAGTCTGATATCTTACTGGTGAACAATTCAAGTCTTACAAATTAAAGGTCTAAATACATTGTACATGGTCCATGCACTCCAGAACGACATATACAAGCATTTTCTGACCTGACACCCCCTATCAGGAGTAATCACCGGGATGACATCATTTGCTTGTGCTTTCAAAAGCCATTAAAAATTGTCAGTAAAAAAATAAATAGATAATATGATGTGACAATGATATATTTAGGTTTGGTAATTTTCAGACACAACAACAACTTCATAGTTTTATGGAAACATTGTGATTTGGGTTAAAATTACTAAATGGTTAAGATAAGGGTTAAGGTCAATCGTCATCATGTTAACAATAACAACCAAATGATTAGGGCTAGGAAATGATCATGGTCATGTTTTAAAAAAAACAATGGAGTCTGCAGTTTTGTTGACCAATCCATCCATAACAACCTCCTCCCTACATGAACTTTGCCGCTCTATAATAACATCACCCGATTTCCTCTTTTGCTGCAGTCTTATTTACTACCACTGTTAGAGGTCCTCTGTCACTTGAATATAAATATATGCTGTTTTAGTGCACTTATCTAAACAACTGACCCCGTCTTTTCTCTTGGGAGGACCGTCTCCAACCATAATTTAAGTAAGTATATGCTATTTGTAGTATTTGTAGTGGCTAAAAATGCAAAACCACCAGCACGAAAGCTAAATTACACTAAGGACATTGTATCTTTGCATGGTGATTTATGACTTTGATAGGAGTTATTGTCTCAAGAGTAGTGAAGGAAGTTTACTTGGTGGCCTTAAAGCTCAGATACATCTCCACAGTCATGTTGATACTGAATTCCTATGAGGAAGCCAAGTTTTTACAAAATTAACTTCAGCCTAAAGTAATGTCAGTCTTTCTAGGTAGATGACCTTTGTGGAAAGACCTTTTAATTCCTATAGCAGCATGTGCACCACTTAACAGTAATACAATAGACACTTTCAAATTGATGAAACTACATTTTATAGGACTAATATCGCTATATATGTACAACAATGTACATATATGAAAAAAATAGAAGAAAACGCATCCGCAGTGTTAAGAATTATATTGAATAGTTTATTTTATGGAGTAGTGGTTTCAAAATAAGCCTGAAAGCATGCATAGTAAAACTGAGTGTGAATACACACAAAGCTCTTGCTCCTGCATAATAAGTATTCACATGCACACAATGGCTTGCAAGTCAAAGGTGCAGAGTTAACATTTTTGTGGCTGCTCTGGATCGGCTGATTGATTGATTTTCCTTGACAGCACACTGCTGGTGAATATCTCCTCCATCTAAAGCAGTGATAGTGATCTCGGGACTCTGCGGATGGTGTTGGAGAGAGCAAAAGTTGTTTTGATGTTGAATTCATGTCTAGATCCTTTTGAGTCTGGCAATCTCTAAGTGCAGTCCCAACAGTTTTTCTGCGTTTCTGAATGTGTGTTTCTGAATGACTTCAAACTTTCAAACATCCAGCGATGTCTCAGTGAGATGCATTAGACCAACAAAAAAACATTCACATGTTGTGCTTTCATTTGACTCATTCATTTCCTTAGGATGGATTGCCTCTCTGATTTGTCTCGCCTGAATCTCTCTGTCAGGAAAAACAATCTGAACAATGTCAGAAGTGGGGAACAAAGACATCATCTTCCAATTTTCTTGGTTTAAGCAATCTTCTGTTTAGGAAAATTCTACAAGGGCTCAAGAAATCAGGTTAGTAAATGAGATTTGTGAATTTTCATTATCATGAATATTGGTACTGCCGGCTTCACAAGAGAGGAAAATGGAAAAAATGAATAAAAATTAAGGGAAGAGATATATTGATGGGGAAAACAAGCTTGTTCAAAGTTGGCAGTGAGTGAGGAGAGCTTTATTATTTGTCTGCAACCCCAGTCGGGTTGATGTGACGGATTGTCTGATATGTAGCTGTGAGAGGAGACAGACAGGCGAGAAGCAAAAGGTGATTGGTTTTTATTGTTCCTCTAACAGATAAAAACTATCCTAACTTTGTCTGTGAAATCCCCAATTATTGGAGTTCTGTTTGTCTTTGTTCGAAAGCATCAAACAACACTAAACCACCTCTGTGTAGTGGTGTTAGGCTTTGTCCTTAGCCTACATACATACAGTGTACTGTTGCAATAATATTTCTTGTCATGGTCAGGGGATGGCTGTAGAAAGGTCACCGCTCCAAGTGATACAGACACCTGCATTCATGCCGCTGCTCGAGTTAGAGTCTCAATTCATGCAACCCCAACATAGAATTGTCACGAAAAACCAAGTGTGTGAAGCCACTGAGTCTGACGTTAATTTGGTACAGTAATAATGAAATCAATACAGTGAGAAAGTGGCATCAAGTGGCAAGGTGTGAAACTTTTATGGCACACCTCATAATAATGAGACATTTTTCTTCGTTATCTGAGTTATTATCAGATGTCCACACTGAACTGCACCTCTCTGTGAAAGATAACCGCCGCAATTGTGCTGCTGAGGTCCCAGACCAGTCAATATGAAAGACTAAAGTACAATAGCGAGCAGACATCAGTTCAATCATTCAATCTGTGGCGGAGAAAAACACAGAGTGAGGCTGTTATGTAGCAGCTGTCTAGGAGAACAGGGAGTAGCATCGCTCTTATTGAACTGAGAGAACAATAAAATATAACCTGGAGGGGGGGCAGATCTTGCTGTGTCCCCGCACAATCAATAAGACTATTTTAAACCTCCCTGATGCTGCAGCTGTGTGTGTCTCTCTCTCTCTGCGTATGTGTGTGTGTGTGTGGAGCCAGGAGGAACACACACACAAATCGTGTGACCACACTCTTGCACAATCCCAGACACACACGCGAGACATGTGGACCGCACACTTTTGCAAAAGTAGCACACATGTAGGCGTGTTGTCCTGTGCACATGTCCACATGCACACACACACACACACACACACACACAGTACACACAATGTACCTCTGCCCCCACATACAGACACACAGGCACACAGCAAACAACACATGTGGTCATGTGCATTTAAGCACTTACACAACATAAAGTGCACACACAAGTATATTTAGACACACTCACTCTCGCTACATAAATTCATCTTTGGCAGCTCAGACCCTTTTTTTTGTATGTGGCAAAAGTTCTACTGCAACCCATCCAGCATAAAACAGACTTGTAAACCTACACACACTCAGACACTCTCAAAGAGATACACACACACATCCTCACTCTGTCACCCACTTAATGATTTAATCTTGTTGCTCCCTCTGTCTACTGTGTGTTTGTGTCTGTGTGTAATGTAGAATGTGTGATTAAAGCAGCCTTAGGGTTGTCACTCCTGCAGTCGATTTCCATAAAAAGTGTTTTACATTTTATTATCGTTTTCAGTGTTTGGATGTCAACGGAGAGCTGGGGCTATACACTTTAAATCAGTCTGAATTAAGGCATGGAGCATTTTGGTGCAAACAGAATGCCTAATTTGAAATTATTAAGAGGATGTAATGACAGGAAAATAATTTTAGTAACAGGAATATACAGCTATATATTTGTTATCTAAGTAGAGTTTTGTTAATGTCTGACACTATATTCTACATCACATTTGATTTCTCTTTACTAATAAAACAAAGAAGACTGATGTAGACAAAGGCAAAAAAAAAAACTGTCATCTAACATTTCAAACTTCTCCGTTTTGGCGCACTAAACGCATGAATGTCGGTGGCGCAGGGCATTTTCTCAATGATGTTTCGCTCCAAATGTCTGAAAGTTATCACATTTTTTAGAGTTAAGGATTTTGGTGCGGTCGTGTTACTTTATTGACTCTTACAGTAACTGAAGTGGAGCTTTTATCCTAAATAGTGTCCATAGTGAAAATGTTTAAAAGCACAAGGGAAGAAGTGGAAAAGCCTTACAATAGGAAACTAATTATCAGTATTTAGGCTATACAAACTCAGGTTCCTGAGGTGGGGATTATAACACTATGCATTTGTCTCACCTTGGTTGCAGTGGCTGAAGCGAGTGAGGACAATTCCAAGAAAGAGTGAAACGAGCAAAAATCTGTTTCCAAAACTCATGTCTGCTGCAACATCTATCACCGACTTTATCTGAGCCGAGAGGTAACGTGGTCAGAGAAAAGCGCGGCTGGATCCTCCACAAGCACCGATCCACTGGTTCTGGTCCTTACGTTTGGCCCCGGTTGGAAAGATCTACCGGGTGACGGAACAAGACGAGATCCATCCCTTGGTGGCACCGGTGGCGATGGTGCGGAAGGGTCGAAATTTGGATGAAATTAAATATCTAAAGTAGAATTAAAATTTCAGACAAGATGAAAAACACTAAGCTCCCACAAACTTTAAAGATTTCCCATGGACTTCAGTCCCGGTTGTTGCATTATTTCAAAGATATATACTAAAATCTCCTTATCAATCTAGTGCGTCTCCGTTGCACACGGAGTCGTGACAGACTTTAAAAATCCTGTTGTTGGCACAGCAATGTGCCGCGGACTGCCAGTTCCCTGTCTCCAGCCCGGACCGCTGCAGCAGCGAGATGGAGGAGGTGAATAGAGGAATGATTGGGATGCAGCGGAGGAGCAGATGAAGCGGCGGCTACTGTGGGAGACTGTGCGCATCTGTGCAGGATGCTCGGCACTAGAGGGGGTTAGCTGACAAGGCAATGGCATGTGTGTGTGTGCGTGTGTGTGTGGTTGTGTGTGTGTGTTTGTGTGTGCGTGTGTGTATGTGTGTTTTATCTATTGGTTCAAGTGCAGAGCTTCCCAAAATTTTTCAATGAAGACTTCTAAATGGTAAAATAGCCGTGCGTCCCTGTTTGACATGATTTTGACCCATGAACCCATTTGAGAGCACATTCTGTTACCTTGTATTATGTAATATAGAGGTTTTAAAAGATTAAGTTTACCATCTTTCAGCTTTCAATTTACCAACTTTCTAGCACATGGTTTGGTGGATTAAATAATCGAAGTGTACTTGTTGGTGATCCCTTTGAATCAATGAAAAAGGAAACATTTAAAATATAAGTGAATAGATGCATTCACTCTTGTTTTAATATTAAAATATGAGCTTTATACTTGTGTGTCTATACAAATGCTTCATAGAGAGGACATAGGCTGCATAATGTGGACCTTCTGTGAAACTTTGTATTTGGCCAAGTGGCCTTACCGCCTCTTGTACCACCAGTTATAGGGAAAATACAGCAAAAATAATTTTACGTGATATTTAGCTTAGTTTCATTCAGTAAATTTGAACATGTCTCTTAAGTTGAACAGCAAAGAGTCAAACTGTGATGATAATGTTATCTGGAGACAAATCCTGGAGCTGCTCCACAGAAAGTGAATAATATAACATTTCTAGGACACTATGCCAGCATGGTGATTTACTGAGATATGGGCACCATTTTTGATTCACAGCTTGAAGAATCTCAAACAATATCACAAACTTACTTACATACAATTCAAATTATTTTTCAGGGTGGATTTTCTCTTTCCCTTGAGCTTCATTAAGCATGTCTTTTTGAGAATAGTGCTGATCATCTTATCTCCTGAAAATGGGTATTTCATGGATAATAAATATTCAGAAACAGTAATAATGTAGAATATCCATTTTATTTTCAGTATGTCCATACAACAAATTTTGTCTCGGAGGAAGTGTAGCTTGATCTCCATCCACTTACATTGGAAGAATATGCTTGCCAAGTCGCCAATGTCAGCCAAGATTAGGGAAGGTCTTCCTCTCATCTTCATGGACGTCTCATTGAGTGAGTAAGCAAACCCTCCCCAACCTGACCGGGTTAAACAAAGCAACGATGGCTGCTGAGATGAGACCCAGTCAATCAGGACATAGGAACAGCTTCCTGTCAGCACAGAGGAGGTAAATACATCAACATCACAACCCGTCACCACCACTTAGCTCACAGCCAATCACCAAGCAGGAGAAGCAAGCAGAGAAGCTGCCAACTGACTACTGACTTTGTGTGGCGCAACGTGCAAACACATTGGAGGACGGAGGGTTGTAGAGTATATATTGACCACAGTGGTCTGTAGGTGTCTATTGTTGCTGGAGGGAGGCTGCACACTCCACAGAAATGGATCAAGCTATTAACGTCATGGTGCAGATGTATTGTAGCTATAAAAAGATAGATAAAAGTTGTGGTGCCTCTCAGCGAAAGAGGTTAAAAAAATTTTAGACTAGCGGTGTGTACTATAGATTTGTCATTGATGGGGATACAGAATTAAATATTCTAAGCACTTTCACAACTGACACTACTTTTTGCCTTTATACCTCAAGAGCAATCCATAACATTACTTTATGCCTTTATACCCACTACTTTACAAGCAGTAGCATGCCAGCAGATGTTTCATTTCTTGTCTGAAATGCTTTATTTTATTCATATATTTATACCACATGTTTTGTGGTAGTTGTATTTTTCTCATTATGTATAGATACTTGCTTTTTCTCTTACCTTCTATTTTTTGTTATGCACCACCACACCAATTCTTTGTATTTGGAAACTTACTTGTGGATAAATCTGATTCTGATTATTTCCTTGCTATATTCTGTATATGGTTAGTAAATAGTGAACCGCAGCCTCTATGATTATTACTGTCCTTCCAATACTTTACCACTACTGTGCCTCTTACAGTGTTACTAATACTACCACTAAGAATAACATGACAAATATAACATACTGCAATGACTTAAATCATCTCACATCCATCTAGAGAGTGAAAGTGGTGATGACTTAGAATTATGACCAAAGGGGCAAACTGATGAGAGGAGGGCCTCTACTGCCACCCCCTGCAATGATTTGGTTTCCTTTGCTGTAATGGTTTTCAATGAGGTGTGACTGTAGTGTATAGGGCCTAACTGTGAGCTATGATTCCCCCTGTCCAGAGAGAACAAGCTCCGTCCATCTGTACTCATCACAAGCAAAGAGCTGAAATGAGACCACATCAGCACAACTGACAGAGACAATGAGACTTTATAACACTAATGTGTTCACTGATGTCCTGTTCACAATGAAGTGCCAGCCCATAGAGACCTGCCCCACACGTGGATTGAATCCAAACTATTAAAAGTACTTAGGGCTAAAGGTAAATTCCACCCCAAAAACCACTTTACACTGTCAACAGTGATTCTGCAGCACACCTTTCTCTTTGTGGTTCATTACAGTTGTTTGGTTGTGTATTCTTACTACATAAAAGTGGACAAATGGATATGACATGATTTCACATTAAGCAGCATGTTAGTTTTTTATTGAGGTGTGTGTGTGTGTGTGTCTCATTCTGAATATGATCCAAACAAAGTTAATCTTCAGTAAGCGTTTAAAAGTTGTGGGGCCTTTTTTTGTACCAACATTCATACAGACAGGAATCCATTATAAAGACGGCACAATTATCGATTTCTCCACTTACATTAGCCTCGATAACCCTGAATGCACTGATGTTACAAGATGAGTTTTGAGAAAGGGGCCTTACTTTTCTTCATCACTCCTCTCACAGTTGCTCTTTCCACTTACATGTAAATAATACTGAGAGTCTACAGCCACGTGCGGCTCTGTGAGGCTGTACTTAGGCACAGCGGTGTTTGAGTCAAATTTTCAGACTAGATATATGAATTACATTTATACAATTTAAAAATATTAATTCAGTAACATTTTAATTCAGCTTATATATACATGTTTTTCCCATTGTAGAGTTTATGTTGCATCTCATCCTCAATAAATATTTTAGACTGAAAGGGTTTGCACTGCAACAGTGAACCCATTTCTCTATTCTTGATTATTGCTCTGGCCCTGAGGGAACACTTCGTTATCTATATAAAGCTTCATTTTTTTGCCCAAGGCGGGGATGACATTGAATATTTTCAAATAGCATAACACAAAACAATGACAGAGGAAAAAACAACCGATCAAAAACAAACCATGATTACAGTGCTTCAAAATTGCCTGCAGCAATTCACAGCCTGCCTTGTCTTCCGATTTGTTTTTCAAAATCAAGCTCAGCTTTTGATTTACATAATGTGTTTGTACGGAGCTCTTTGGCCTGTAAACACAGGCCTCTGAGGGTGGAGCACAGAGGAGAACATTAGCTTACACTTGAATAGGCATGGGTGCCTGCAGTGGTGTGCACAGACTGTCAGAGGCTGGGGCAAAAATAAGAGAAGGACACCTTTGTCACGCACAGGGTTAAAGTAAAGGTTTCATTTTTAATGCCACAAAGGAATCTAGGCAAACCAGACGGACATTAGGGAAAAAAATAAGGCAAAGAAGTGCAGAAATTATTAAAGCTCTCTCTCTCAAAACAAAGAAAAACAAACAAAAACAAGGGGCACTTTAGCAGGTTGTGCAGTGGTCTGTAACAAAAATATATTTCGTGCAACTGATGATGCGCAAATTATTTGGTGTTAAGTAGTGTCAAGCTCCATTTTCTAAAGCTTAGCTTTGACAGAACTCAGGGCTTTTTTGGTTAACTTTAATGGTGGCGTCTGCATGAACAAACACAAGGGGGGACATTGAAACACTGGGCAACCACCGAGCCTCTACCTGGAAGCCACTCACACTTTTTTTTTTTGACGTGATCCCTGTGACCAAGCAGGAGGAACTGCTGTCAGGAGACCCTGATCTCTAGTGGTGGACATGGATTTTATGTCTGATCCATCTATGCAGACCCATGTGCCTGATGTGTCATGAAGATTTGAAAACAGGTTGATGTGATGGTCAGCAGTCTTTATTTTCCTCTTACAAAGATGGTGTTATGTAAAGCCTGCTGTTATATATATTATAGTATATACAGTATAGTATATATTTAAACATAGGGATAACATATGTGTTCAGACAGTCTCTCCTGGAAGGCCTTTATGGTGTTGAACTCAATTGTTCACGTGAAAACTGACAGAAATTATTGTAAACAATTAAAAAAGAGAGCTAGAGAGAGAAGTAAAAACCCCGGCTCCATTCACATCTCCACATAGCCAGGTGTGAATGTTGGATCGTCAGTATCAGAAAGTTACAGAGGAGTAAGACACAGCCTCCCCTGATCTGATGTCGGAAAGTTGTAGGGAAAGATGGGTTTCTGAAGCTTTTTGACCATCCAACAAGCAGTTGTGACAGGATGTACTGGCACCTTTAAACTAAGTCGCTTCAGCTCTGATCTGAGGTAACCCTGCTGGCACTTCCCTCTCTCCTCAAAATACTACTTTTTAAAAACAAATTTAGATGGGAGACTAGCAAAAACGACACATTGACTTCTGGTGAGACATGGCCACATGTGGCACGAATACAATACTGTACTAATGTTAATTGTGTGGTATCCCAGACCACAAATGGGCAATACAGATTAGAAAAACAGAAACCTGGCTCACCTTCAAATTTCTACTGTATGCAGCACAATATGTCAGACACTACAGTATGCATGTTTTGGTTTCCCTCCCTCTGTGCATATCACAGCATGTGTGTAAGAATGATTGTATTAGTTTGTATCAATGCATAATTGTGTGCATGTGTCCAAAATTGATAAACTGATAAATAAAGACACAATGACTTCAAAGGCTGATACTGCAGTATGAAGCTGAAAGCTTTCCAAAATGGTTTGATCATCAATGGTGTCATAGCTTTAGCCAGTCTGTGGCTGCATCTCAAATAGATTGAACCTTTATGTTTTGTATTTCATCTTTTTACAGTCACCAATTTCCTGTGAGATGTTTGAAATATAAAATATAATAAGCATTGTTCACACAACATGACTAAATTTATGCCTTGATGACTAAATTGGGTTTTCATACTTAATTTCTTCCACACACAGCTCAAACTCTATCTGCACATTCACATATACTTTGAGGACATGACTACATCGATTATATGTTTTAAATTTCAAATATATTTTTTTGAAATAGTAATTTTGACATTAAAATAATAAATTTCAGTTTTAATTCCAAAACCTTCTCGGAAATACTCAGAGCAACAACAGTTGAATAAAAATGGGATAGTTGGCATGAGCAGTGATAGGAATGAGTCCAAACACAACATCATTCTGTTTAAACCTTAATATATGTCCTACTTGCTAAAATAACTCCTTATGGAAATTAAACTGGTCAAAATGAAATGTTGTTTCCTTTGGTTTCTGTCCATGTTAGTACATGTGGTCCGCACAAAGAATAGAAGTACGAGAGCACAAACTGTCAAACAATTTTTTTTCCAGAATGTCTTGTAGTGTCTGTGTTACCACACACAGACATGCACACACTCACACACACTTGTGCTACATCTCTGAGGTTGCCCACCTCCCTGGCTGCCTAATGGGGCATAGGCTCTAATCTGGATGGCCACGGTGCTCAGGAGAATGAGCAGAGCAAATAGAGAGAGCAGCTCATCAGGCCTGAGAGCTGGTATGTCGGTAACCCCAGCTGTTAAAGAGATATCTGCCCATCGTTCAGAGATGAGGGAAGGGAATGGGACGCCCTCACAGGCTGGGGTAATTTCCAGGGACTGACAGCAGATAGCTCATCATAAACCTTTTTTTTTTTTTTTTAAACCTCCATAACATCCTATCAGCTATTCAAGAGGCTTTGTTTCTCCTTTTGGTCTCCTGGCTTTATTTATTATTACTAGCATTTTACCCTAGTTTATTACCCCTTACAGTATCTTTTTTGTAGGGTATAGGATGACCTTATATGTGTGTATATCACATAATCAATAATTAAAGGAAGTACATTATACATTTGCACATAGGTAGTAGAACCTTTTTATCATTCATAAAGGTATTTTACAGCTGTAAAACAGATGGACTGTTGAATGGTTTTCATTGTAATGCAGGAAGTATAACTATGTGTTCTTCTACTATTATTTTCATAATCCCACATAATTCCTACACATTTTCTTTCATTAAAGCTGTTGTCATTCAGTTTGTGTGGGAACAAACCATCTCTGTTCTCCATTGTTTCCAAAAGTGATGTAGAGACTGAGTATAATTTGCTCACTCAGCAGAGTGCCATCAGCACAGCACTTGTCTTGAAGTGAATGGCACTCAGCCTATCCTGTTCACAATAAAAATACAAAATGAATTCCAACTGGAAATTATGTTAGTAATAATAGTGAATGGAAATAAACATCATTATCACCCGCTGCACTTTTTTTGGGAGCGTTTCTGCCACTTTTCAGACAGGTTCTGTAATTACAGTCAGTGGTGATGCAAGGTGGCATTCAGCGACTTGACAGTTCTTGAAACCTGCACCCCATCCTCAACCCCAAAATTTCCATTAGTAATTGACAAATGGATGGATTAATGGTGTATAAAATGACCCATCCATCATAAGGGCTAAATGGGGTGAGAGAGCACCATTCTGTCAGACATGCCTTTTTAGAGATTGGTGCTCATGACCTCTTTGTAACTGGATACAGCAGGGAAAGAGCTATCTTAGCTTAAAAAATGGACACATTTCTCTGCTGTTATGAATAGTGAGTTAATTAAATTAGTACTGAAAACAATACTGAGTGTGGAATTTACTGAATTTGAAATTTTATCATGGTGACTTACTGTAAGTCTGTACGAGGCATGGGGGTGGGGACTGGAGTGGATACTAATCTTCTACATATGTGGCATTCTCCTTCATTTGTATCAGAGAAAAAGACTGAGGACACATTCAAGATCCACGCACAAAATAAGAACAACAAAGTTCAAATGTGTAAAATCTCAAAGGTGGTTTTGCAATTTTATATTGATGTTTAGTTTATGTGATACAAAGACATTTGATTAGTTGATGTCCCTAAATTATATTACAGGTTTTGGCTACCTCTAGGCTGCTATAATCTTCCCTACTGGTAAACCATAATAAAACAAACCAACAAATGAATAAATAAATAAATAAATGTTTTAAGCAAGGGGCAAACTTGAACAGTGAAAAATCCTCAAAATGTGTAGACCTTTTCTACTTATGACTATGACTTTTTCTGTTTCTGATCATCTCTGCCTTCTGTCTCAACTAAAGCTCTAACCTCTCACAGTCAGGGATTTTATATTGTAAATGATAATGATTACATTCTAAGAGAGTATATTAATAGCAGAAGGAAATCTCTTTAGTTTAGCCCTTTTTAGACCTTAATTGTTAATTTGAACAAACTGTAAACAGTTGGTGTCAGTAATGGGCATCAATTCAAAGATATCAATTCATCAATAAAAGATGAGAAGAAAAATGCAAGCCACTCAAAAAATGCAGGTTTCAAAACATAAGAAAAAAGTCTTTGCAAATTTTTAAACTGCCTAGTTTTTGACATTTTGGGGGATATTTACTAAACCTGTCAAGCCTGTTATGAGAAATCAGAGAGAGACTTTTGGTAAAACTTTTAAACTCCTTTGACAAGATTGTTTTTGTAAAAGGATAATATAATGGCCTACTTAATAACTGTAAATGGCCGCCTCAATCATATGGCACTCGACTGGAGCTGCTGAGCTATTAAGGAAAAAATAGGCTGCTCTCTTGTGTTGTATTGCTGAACAGAGAGTGCTTAAGTAACTTAGAAATGTGTCTTTTAAATTGTGTGTCTCTCTCTACATCTCTCTCTCTCTCACACTGTTTTTCTCTGCTGTAGTCCTTCTCCCTCTGTATATGCGTGCTAAAACAGTGCCGTAAATTTTACACCTGTTTTTCCTCGACGTTTAATTTCAGACGCACTTCCCTCTACTGCAGTGGTCAGTCCGTGGTGATAAATCAAGTCAAGCTGCTATCTGTATGAATTTCCATTCCCTCCTCCCATATTTTGTGCCTCTAAACAGGAACACTCTAATATACATATCACATGAGCCCAAACATGCAATTTTCAGCTGTGCTGCTTTTCTTCCATTTTACCAGCACAAAACCTCAGTGTGCCCTTTAGTAAATAAGGTGAAACACATGTCGGCTGTTTAGGCCACAAAGCCTAAATACCCCCCGTATGTTTGGGCTTCGTATTACATCATCAACAAGACCTGTTTCCGTTACAAGCATTTTTCTGTACAATTAGTGTAGTAGTCATGTCCCTAGTGTCAAACTTTGAGTATATTCTTGAACTTTAATCTTTCTTGATGCTTTAAACCATGTAAATGAGTTTGTGCGCTGGGATCATTAATGTGAATGTTGATTTTAGGATGAACCGATTTAACTCAAATGAAAAAAAGGAATAGTGCTTTGGTGAAATAATCTTTTTGACATGCTCCATCACTGGATTGTGATCTGATTTAGAAATTACATACTGCAGGTTATTTAATTCTTTGGTAGGAATAAAGCACCTTGATCGTGCTGGTTTCAAAAAGCATGACAAAGAAATTGTGGTGATCTTATATCATTTCGTCTTTGCATGTTAGATAAAATCATCAGGACAAATATCTTGTCCCTTTAAGATGCCTGTCCATTCCCATAAGCCTTTTTTTTTTTTAGCTAAATTCCAATAACCCCAGGGATTAGAAGGACCCCTCCAACTCAATTAAATCAATGGTGTCAGGTAGATAAACAATGACAAGGCAAAATCTTCAGTCGGTCATGGACAGGTGCAAGTTTGTGTGAGTGTGAGTATGTGTGGCCAGGCATGCAGATAGTGCCAGCATTTATGTGTTCCTGCGTTTGTGTGTGTGTGAAGTCAAAGGCCCCAATAATAGTTAAGTGCTGCAGCCTGATGAATAATGTAATAACAATGTGTCTGTGCTGCTGCCTGCTTCTGCCCCCATCGCTGGATCGCAGGAACTATAACAACCACGACAAAGGTAGCCATCACATAATCATAGGCACAGTGGGATAATCATAGTAAGCTAATGTGCAAACTGAAACAATAATAACACATCTTAGAATGGATCTGAAAATACACTTATGTTCCTGCCACTTACTGTCCTCACTATAGTAGGTTTTGCTACTATTCATGTATGTCTTGCAGTAATGTTTACAGTCGGTATTTAATTTCCATCAATCAATGCTCCTTTCCTGCCTTTATTAAATCCTTCAAAAGCTGACATTAATTGACAACATTCATCTTGCAGTTCACAATATGGAAGCGTCAAAATGATATAGATTATGTGACGACAGGATTATTTTAGAGGATGGATAGAAGCAGTCAAACATGAAGAGCTGTCTCATTAGGCTAAAGCATCATATGTGAGGAAAACAAAGTACTTGTAAGTAACTTCACTGAGAGGGAAGATCAACATAAAATCTCTTAAGCCACTTAAATACATCTCTCACCAGGGGACCACTAATTGTGAGCAATTGCAGAATTTCTGGATGACCTTTGAGTCGAAGTGATTTTGATGAGAGGATGTTACTCTTGGTACTTGTTAAATTTTTTAGAAGTTTTGTCCTCAAAGGGAAGTATTTATAATCTGTTCACTTCAAAACAGGAACACGGAAAACCAAATTTATGTAGCAGTGAGGAGACTCCTACCTTTTGATGAGCATGGAAGTAAACTGAGTATTTGCTGCAAAAATGCTAATACAGGTGAGAAGAAGGTGACATCCACAAAAGTCTTTGAAAAAGTAAGAAACCCATACTCCATGGCTACTTTTTTTTTTTTTTTATTAAAAATAGAATTTACACTTCAAACACTTTGAGACAGCCCTTTAAAAAAACATCTTCAGCAAGGGATCTTCTATGATAGCTGCTGATGTATCTCTCATGAAATGTAAACTATAGAAGCCAGTGTGAAACATCTTTTATCACATATCACATCTGCATAATTTTGCAGCAGATAATATATTTATCATACCAGAGGTAAAAATGGGTACTGTTTTGCAATGGTTTCAGGTGATTGCATCACTCATACATTGACAAATACAGTAGGGTTTTCAAAGTGACACCAGTCAATCTCAATTAAAGCTACTGATCCCATATCTGATGTCCTCAAGGACAAAAAATGATCTTTTTAGAATTACTGTTCAAGCAAACAGTGTCAGGCAAACAAAAAGCTGTCGGTCATACAATATGTGTGCTGATACAGTGAAGCGTCATTGTTCGATCTATAAATCTTTGTTTGCTAATTATCTGACATTTCTCAATAGCACCACATAATTTACACAGAATATAACATTTAAAATTTCAACATTTCAGATGTTGCCTGCAGTGTGTACATTACAGACTATTATTAACATGATAATATTGTATAACTCATATTTGGTCAGTTTAATACAAATGGAAAACCAGTGAAGTGTCTACTGTAATGGTGAAATATACTGTAACTTAGCAGTGACATCAAATTAGATGAACTGGCATACAATATATATATATTTTTTTTTATCGGCACTATAGATAATATAACAGTAGCAGTTAAGTAGTTAGTTAAAATATGGACTATTTGGACTATTTCCTATACTGCACCAAAAGAAGTGCTGTATAAAACACTATTGGATTTTTCTTGCAAAATCCCAGATGTGGTTTCTTAGTCTATATTTGATCAAGTCAAGTTAAAAGAAAGTTCTATTTGACTCAGGTAATACTCCTCCTCAAACATTATTTTTTTACATTTATTGGAGTTGACAGGAGAGACAGGGAAGTGCAACAAAGGCTCCCCACTGGGCCACCAAGTCACCCTTTTATTACTCTTTAAGATCAAGATAGCTAGATGAGGGTTGCGATGTATGTTCTGTTTAGTGCTCCTCAGAGCGATGCCCATTATTCTTGCCCAAATTCAACTCTAGTAATCATCATTATTCACATATAAATACTTTAAGACAATTTAAGTATATAGGCCTGCTTGAGTCCCCTGGTGGTGAGGCTACAGGATGCAGCCTAGATACGTCTTGACTGTAATCCAGCAAGTATCTCTCCTTCTAGCGCAAAAGTATAATAGTATTTTCACAAAACTGGAAGAATTTCAACATTTGAGGATCAACACTGCATATTTAATCTGTCTTCTATTAGATTCATTACCCCTTTTGTCAATTTCACAGTTTCTATCTGTTTCCCAGTCCTCCTCCTTCTTCCCGACTGAACAAGAGAGTAAATAATTAGCTTGAGCTATTTTCTTCATGTTAGCATTATAGCAGCTGACATGGTAATTGCAGCCTTTCAGAGAAGGGGAATGTGTACAGAGAAGAGTGTAGCTACTGGCTTATTTAAGACCTCTTCACTTGCCTCAAGTCGGGCTCTCTGTCAGCAGCTGTCACACCATAATCACCCTCACACAGCTGCACGCACACGCAGACACACATATGCACAGGCACACACTTTAAAACACACACACACACACGGATGCACGTGCAACGGAATAATAGCCCCAATCAAACTTTTTCTTTCATTTCAAAGCTAATTTTGTTGTTTTTGTTTGAAGATAACACACTCAGATAATACAACATCAGCCACATCCACTGTGTAGTCTATTCTATCCTATTTCTAACCCTGTAAAGCACTCTCAAGTTTTGGAATAGATCACAGATAGCGTATAGTGCCAGGGACAGTTGCTGAGCCCAAGGCATAATCCTATAATTAGCGCCATAATAGATAACCACAGTCTGTACTCTTCATTTCTCCATACCCTGCGGCTGTAGTGATGGAGCTGTTACCACTTCAATTAGACCAGTGATAACACACAGCAGTCTTTTCAAACTACCGTAACACATTCTGGGCCACTGTTTATGTTTTATGAGGGACATTGTAAAATGTGGATTTTGTCATCAATTTTGTGATGATCGATATGTTATAAATTGTTGTATTTTATCACAGCTCAGTGCACATAGCTTTTAGTGGTTGGGTTAATTGCCATTTAACAATCTATTTGGAGCTAAAGTGGCATTTATTCACTCAAGGATATGCAAAGTCTAGACAATCACGTCGTATGAGTCACTCTGCCATTTGATGGAACACTCTACTTTGTACTGACAGTGTTGTCAAACAATCAGTCACAGTTGCTCAGTCCAATCCCTCCAGTCATCAGGAGGAGCAGCACTCTTAAGCAATTTGATCCAGAGCAGCAGGCTTTCTCCAGTACTACAGTTTGAGATAAAACAGTAAGTACGGCTTCTTACGAAAGGCAAATATGCAAACTTGACCTTTTCTCCTGACAAAATTGATTAATTGGAGGTCTGCATGGATGGCTTTCATGAGAGCAGCCAGGAAAAATCATAGATTTGTGATGGCTGGCATTTTGTTTAAAAGAACTGCCATACTTCCTAATTCATAAAATGCATAGTGTATGTCCCATGTGTGAGTGGTTTGCGAGATTTGATTCTTGTTTTGATTTTTCATCCATACTTTTTTTTTGTCATGAATTAGAGTAGCCTCTAAAAGCCAAAAGTCAGATGACAATCAACATGAAAGAACAAGACGACAAAAAAAAAAAACCCTGAAACAGTTTGACATAAATATAATTATTATGACAGAATAAATTCTTGACAGATTTTTTTAAACATAATAATTACCAATACTAAATATATAATTATTTTCTGATTCTACTGAAGACATTTGTTGCTATAATTTAAGTTATCTTATGTACATACTGAGGTTTATATATATCATTCACATAATCCAGGCTGATTATTAACAGGTTAAAACAGGTTACACTGAGTTTTTATTTAAAAGTCTATATAAATAAAATTAAAGTTATGGTTGGGAAAAATGTTAATATATTTTGAGTATGAATGTTTCCCCACCCTGCCCAACCCACGTTTATCAAAATGCTCTATCTGCAAGTTTCCCAGGCCATTTGGAGGCTTGAATGGTAACCGTGTCCTCACTGATACACTGAAACTGTGTGACCCTGGAAACAATTCTAATAGTATCAACAAGCTCCCCCAAGAACTATATCCAGAACAACAATTTAAAAACCAGAGCTTTCCAGTCTGGTGACCCCAAGAGACTGCTGCTGAACTTGGTCTGCAAGTTAGCTGGTGCAGCTGTGAATGAGTGACACTGCACATCATCATCATTCATTCATGAGCAATCTGATATAAAACTTTTATACTTAAAGTGCAATAAATTTTAATTTTTGACAAACTTATTTTAACAATTCGAGCTATAGGCTGACCAATAGCTCAACATCAGCCACATTTATTAAACTTGTGTAACATAATACATTTTGGATATGGTACATGAAAAATAAACATTCATCATATATAAACAAATTTGAAAAAGGGTAATACTAATTATTGCACTGAAGAGGGAAAAAGGATTGTGCTATCCAGAATGCTAGAGCATTATGTAACATACGCTGATGCAGTGTTTAAGCGAAAAGAATGTAAACCTCACGTGCATCCTTACATTGTAGGAAGGAAATATATGAATGATTACGATAAGTTACATATCTCTGCAGTTCAGAATTGTAATTTTCAATATGTCTTCCCCACTTCTGGCAAAAAATACCTCACTTAGATAACATCCTTTTAATCCATCTTTTAATCCAATTCCAAGAGAATAAAAAGCAATGCTGATCCTTCAATGTTGCTTCTTTTGTAAATTCATTTTTCATAATTCAATAATGATCATAAAAGACAACTCCAAGAATACGGTTAAGATTACAGAATACACAACAATCATCAGAACTTGGTTCCTATTATCGATGCATGAAAAGCGCAATCCTGCATTAATGTATGTTAGCTGTTGTCACTATAGCATAAAGCTAAGGAAAGCAATTAGCCTGGTCATGAAAGAGGGAAGTCCTTTCATCTGTATTCGACCCAGACTGCCATCCAGTGTGTGTGTGTGTGTGTGTGTGTGTGTGTCGCACTCTTAACATGCTCTCACTGCTGTCATTCTGTGCACATTGGTGTGGCAGATAAGAATAATTTAATTTTTCAGAAAACATAATTTCATTCCTTTCAGAGTTATGCAATTGTATTCCATTTTCCTAACACATAATTTCATTGTTATTTCAGCCATGTTGGTAAGGTTGTAAAGTGAAGAATATGCAGCCAGAATTTAAATAGTACAAACAGGTAATGCAGGTTCTTGTCTGGGTTAATTGTGTGTTGATCCATTGGTACCAGTGACGGCGAGAGCTGTGTGCTGGTTTCTTCATCCCTCTCTCCTCACTTTTTCCCCTGATTAAGGTAATTACCAAACACATAGCACTATAAACTTAGTGACACGTGTTGTTGATAATTGCTATTTTGTCATTTTTTAATCGTGAATTTTGTACTTTTATGTTGTTAAAGAGTTTCTGACTAACTCTGTCACTGTGTAAGCTAGCTACTGCTATTGTCTCGCTATTGTGAAGTGCTTAAAAACATTTTATCGTCACTGGCTGGCTTTACAAGGTGAAGCTTTCATGTGACTCACTGCAGGTTGCAAATTGCATGAAGCATAATTTCCATGCAACTTGACAGTCACACAAAGCAATTCAAAAATAATCAAAGTCTCATGCAACACAGTTTAATGGTCTATTTCACTAAGATTAGCTAGCTAGATTGGAATTTTTCATCTGTCGTTTTCTTGCTAGATTATATGAAGTGGGAAGTGTCATTGTAACTACATTTGCATCTTTGTATCTTATTTCGTATTATTTTCTCGCTGGATAATATTAATTCGGACATGTTGTATCACTACTTTGTTTCATAATGGCTGTCCCGGAGAATACGAAGAGAGCTACCGGTGCATTAATGCTTATTGATATGCTGGAGGAAGAAACACATTGTTATGCAGTCGCCTAGACATAACGGGTCTCGTTTCTGCAACTAAAAGGTACCAACTCAGTCATGCTCATGGCTCTTGTGGATGTAGATCTAAGATTCATCTACATGGATGTGGGTATCAGCGGCAGAGTCAGCGATGGTGGTGTATGGAACAAGAGCAACATTGGGACAGCTCTCCAGAGAGGCAACCTCTAGCTACCAGACCCAAAACCTCTGCCATCCAGGACCACGCCAGTGCCTCGTGTGGTGGTAGCTATGAAACCAGATTTTTCAAATAAAGGTCAGTTTTTCACATTAACTTGACTGTATTGTAGTATATGTGTTAAATATTTTACTTTTGATGACCAGTGTAATTGTGATGCTTTACACGATTTTATGTTTTATTCAGGCTTTCGAGAGCAAGAAGATGTGTGGAAAATGCTAGCATCATGGCCAATTGGTGGAAGGTGTTCGACACTATTATCCTCCTGGAGCCAGAGAAAGTCAGGGATCTGGTTCTTGCTGATGCGGCACTGCACAACTAACTCCGCAGCCAGAGGAGCACTCGTCAGGTCTACACCCCACCTGAGCTGACGGACAGGGAGGATATTGTCAGTGGAGAAGTGATCCCTGGGGAGTGGTGTCTGGATGCACATTCTATGCTACATGTTAGATCAGCCTGCAGCAACTACACCACAGCAGCAAAGGAGTCAGGAAGGAGTTCAAGAACCTCTTCGACAATGAGGGCGCTGTCAGCTGGCAAGGAAATCTGAACCACCAAAGACATCAGATTCCCGAATCCTTCGTTAATGTTATGGGTTCGGGAACAGCTCTTTATATTGTTTACTGTGGTGCAGTCTTCTGTAAATTAGGGCATCATCAACTCCTCCAGAAGTATTCCCCTCTGGTCAACGCCTCTGGACCACTCACCTGCATTGGTATCCCAGTCTTCCCTGTCCTCTTTTCACCACTGGGTCCAGCCACCAATCACCAGCTGGCCTGATCCATCACTCAAGATGATAAAAGCCGCTTCAGGCAAAAGCCAGGGGTGACTGTGATTTAACTTGTGTGATAGTTAGCTCTGAGGTTAACTTAGGTCTTTTGGTGTGTGAAATAATGTTAACTCGATTGAGACACTAGTTAAGTTGTTTTGGGATCTGGGCAGTAGGCTTACTTTTTTAAAAATTTTCATACATCCTTTACTCCGGCACCACACGCAGGTAATTTAATTGTCTAGTTGAGCACTGGGACTAACGGGTGGCTGCTAAAGTGTGTTTTATTTTGACAGGTAAGATTAGTGCAGCTAGTTATGGTTTTATTTCGTTTCTTTCAGCTGCTTCCAGCTGTAGTGAGTCAGTGGGGATCTGTTGGGTTTGTTTTGTTTGTTTTATGATTTTGCGCCACCCGCAGCCTTTTCTCTTTGTTCCTCACTTCACTTGACTCCATTTTCTGTTGGTTACTCTCATTTCACTATTGAGCAGAAAGCTTGTACTTTTGTCATTTTTGTTATTGTCGGCCCGCCAAACAACAAACGGCAGAGCTTGCCTGACTACATTGGCAGTGTGTTGCTTCCCAGCAGGGTTTTAACAGTAAATAATGCAAATATTAAACATCAGTATGAATAAAAACATTATTGACTACAAACTTTTTTTTTATTGTAATTTTCCCCCCATTCTTGCTGTGTTAATGTCATTGCTGCTGTGCTGACAAACCGATGCTGGTAAACACCTGTTTCACTCTGGGGGAAAAATAAAAAATAATCTAGAATTTTGGGAAAATAATTATTTAATAAATAAATTAGAATACAAAGTAACAATAACAAATAACATACAAAAACCTGTTCCAAAACCTCATGCCCTTCAGAGTTTCAGCAACAGATTTGCCATTTTTGGTATCAGTGGGATCGACTACTGTTGGCTGCTGCAGACAACTAAGTATGCTACTATAAATTTCCGTCTTGGTGGCATCATTCTCTTTATTATCATCTGCACTTCTTTTCCTTTGTTTTGGTGTTGGTGCTTCAAGGGCCGTCAAGTTGGAGTCACTTGTACTTGTGTGAAGGAATTTTCCATATATTCAGCTGGCTGTCCTTCTTCGGGTCAGGCTGACTTCCCTATTTGGTCGTTCTCATAGGAACCTGTGCTAAAGTAAATTATGTTATGACTCGGGCTAAGGCTGCCTGGTAAACAAATGCCTATCCCTTATTTATAACATAACATTTGTAAATTCATATTTTAAATAGGTTGTAGCTGATGCCTTGCTCATCCTGCCCAAGTAGAGCAGCAAATTCATCCAGGACCGCATCTCTGTCTCCCCATCTGTAACAGGTTTCATCCTTTGGGTCCCAAAGGAATCTCTGCTCTGTGTAAAATTAAGCGGATGTCAAGAGAGGAGCAATTTAATAACCTAATGTTATATAGATCACGATTACAGCATTAGATTTCAGAAGATTAGCAAGCAGAACAATCAACAAACGTTAGCAAAATGTTCAAACAACCGTCATGTTAACGTTAACTAAGCTAACTGTTAGCTAGTCACTTTCTAAATACAATGTAAACAAACTTTGCCCAGCTCATGATTGTTTGTTGACATGGCTCAGCTGATTGACAAAATGAAAAACTTGAGCATTACCAAACTTGTTATTTTTATTTTGTTCATTTTGGTGATAAGCCACATTGACAAGTTGAAAAGTCAGTTGAAGTCAGTTGAAATCAGTTGAAATAATACCGCATCAACAGTAGTTTGACATCATCACTTGACACATTATCAGCGTTTTGATTGGCTGTTGCATGAAACTAGTCTCACAAGTTGAGAGTTTTGCAACTGTTGTGGCTGAGTTGCCGAACAGTTTCAAGTGTGTTGCAGAGGGCTTTACACCATGCAACTCAATTGCAACTTAGTTTCACCTAAGTTTCAAGCAACTAAAGTGGAATGAAAGTTTCACCGTGTAAAACCAGCCTAAGAAGTCAGTTCATGTGTCAACTAAAATACACAAGTTAAAAAGGTAAATGTATTTTATGTAAGTTTCTTCATCCCTCTCCCCTCACTGTTTCCCCTGTTTAAGGGCACAACATTGGTGGATCCCGACCAATCATATCATTTCAAGCTGCGGTCACAAATAAACAGGTCTGTGTTTAGGAAGCCAAGATTCTGTCTGTTAAAGCCAGGAGCCAATAATCTCTCTCTCTCTCTCTCTCTCTCTGTGCGTGCGTGTGTTTGTGCGTACATGCGTGCATGTGTGTGTGTGTGTGAGTTGGAATGTGTGTTTGTGTGAATCAAAAGGCCAAATCGACAATGTTGGACTCAGCTGACAATCATCTGGTGCACTGGACCAAAGGCAGGTGTTGAGAATGACCTTGAGTGTCCTCCTAAGGAGCAGACTCACACAGTGTCTGAAAATATCACAGGCACTGCAACTCTTCCTCACTGCACAACACGGTGAATAATAAACAACCTCGTCTCATAGAAATTACATTTATATTGAACCAATTTGCAACAGAAAATATTTTTTGAAGGAAAATAATGCCAGCCAGATTACGTTTTGTAGTCACATAATGAGAAAATGTTGTTAATAATGTATCTGGCAAGTTGTGAAAATGTTGATACTGAATGTATTAGTAAAATGTTCACTGGCAATGTATTTAATTGGTTTTCTGCCAAAATATTCGATCTTGCAATACAATATCCATTTGTACTAACTACAGCATTGTTAAAAAAATATATTTAGGCACTGGCAACACCTGGTTAGGAAAGATCACGATCTTTGTTTTATACAGAAAATGTCTGCAGTAACTTGCAACTTGAAGCATTTAGTAACGTTTATTAACCAAAACCCTGATCTTTCACAAATGGGAGTCATGATGCAAACCGCAGCCTCTGCTGTCAAGGCCCTGCGTTTTTTCCACTGACTGTCCACCTCGACCACCAGCAATTTCGAATACACATAAATTCAGTGCTTCCTTCACCCAAAAGAACATTGCCTCTGAACATAGTACAGGCAGTGATTACATTTGTCACCACAATATAATTGGCAAAAACAACTGAGATAAAATACTACTGATCTGTTTATAAATGTTTTTTGTGAGCTAAACATGGCCATATTTCACGCCTTTGCTTGAAAATCAAATCAAAGGCATTGTAGTTGAAGGAATGCAATACCTCTGGAGCCTCTCTGTCCAAGCACCTGCATTTGGGATACAACAGCTCGGACATGGCAGCTCAATGGGGACCAATTCCAGGGAGGAACCACTGACAGTATTCTTTGTTCTAGTAGACTAGTAAAGGAAAAATAGAAGTTGGGTACTTTGGTCATACTATCTTTTTTCATCATTGTAACTCTATTCATTATTTGTATAGTCCATAAAATGTCTGAAAAGAGACAAACAGCCTCATTTTGCTCATTTTGTTTGACCAACAATTCCAAACCTAAACATGTTTAATTTACAATGGTATAAAACAGAGAAACGCAGCAAGTACTGGTAGCAGACTATTAATAGGTCAAGGAATACATATTCACCCCCTCAGAAAAGGAAAAGGTTTAATTACCCATATTTTATCAAAACAAAATTGTTTCTCTTTTGATTGTTGTTATGCCATTTAGCCGATGTAAGATGTTTAAAACATGTCTGGTTCTTCTTCACAGTGATCAGAGAAAATATATCATATTTTTATGGGGCATAAAATTATCACACAGCAACAACACAACATTGTTAACATCCTTTAACACACGCTGTGTTTGTGTGTGGTAGCATGACTGATTTTGCCATTAGAAGCCCCTAATGATCATTTTACGCTCATAATACCATAACTGTCCGTGGCGCCACTGTTATCGTCAAATACTTCATTATGCATCTCTCTTTCTCTCATTCACACTGCCTTGTGTATTCATGTACACAAGGCTTTCAAGCTGACCATTTTAACAAACACTTGATATCCTGCACAGCTTAGTTGTAATTACTGTTGTCTTAAACCGTTTAGGATAAATTACTGCTTGAGTACTTTATGAAAGCCACAGTGTGCCATAAGAAAGTTGCAGATAATTACAATAAGTGGCAGGATTTTAGGCATTGGGCATTAAAAGCAATGAATGGACTAGAAATAGAAGACTGGTTCACGGGCCTGGTTGACAACCAAACATAGGGGCGGTTCACGGGATAGAGATTTAAATTATATTAAAAAGTGAATATCAACCTGTCATTGTCAACCATCTCGGAAATGATGGATGTTTGTTTAGTAACATATTCGCTACAGTGACTTTCCATAATGTGATATTTAGATTTGTTTCCATACAGGTATGCATGATTGTGTACTATAATTATGACCATGGCATAGATATACATTTAAAAAAAATATATACTTTTACTGCTCTGCTCTGTAAAATTTCACAAACTTTCATGTGATGCTAAGAAAAAGTTTTGGGAATAAATATTTTTGGCATTTTTTTAGCAAGTTAGCATGTTAATGATATATAAACCAAATGTCATTGGCAACAACATTCAAAAAACATTGATACTAGTGACAGCTTCCTAAAAGAGACAAAGCAAAAGGGATTTGGGTATTAGGTACTGTATTATCCATGACTGGATAGTATTATGTAATAACAATACTACACAATACACAATGTGTATCTTGTGTATTTTATAAGGGATCCTTTTTTTTTGTCTGTTAAATTTGTTCTCCTCTTATTCAGACAGAGAGTTAAAGACAGTCAGGGAAGAGGACAGCCTGCTCCTCCTCTCTGGCTTCCGTGACTATCACAAGGATTCAGAGCTGACTCTAATTCAACAGGACTGTCATAGCTCATGAAATAATCATGTCGTATAATCAAATCGGAGTAAAAACCCTGCGCTGGGCCTCACGGGAGTCTCCATGCGCCCTGAATATTTCATGTAATGGAGGCTCTCACCACCATGGAAACTCTCAACAGTTCAGGATTGCGTGCAAATATTGACTGTACTGTGCAGGGCCGAGGGCCGGGAGAGGCCGACTACGCAACCGAGCCTGAGTGAGTTTTATAAATAATGGTAATCACATGTGACACCACTCGCAGCAGGAGGGCTCGTGGCCACTCATATCCTCATATTGGATTGATGTTACTGAGTGCAGTGGCAGAGTTAAAACTGGGGAAGACACAGCTGAGAGAGAAAGTGGCAGCGGATGAGAGGGAGAGGGGGAAAAAAGTGCCCTGATGCATATGAATTGACAAATGTCTGTTTTGGCTGTTGAGAATGGAGCTCAATTGTAGGTCTGAAGAAACATCAAAACACAATTCAGGGCTGACATCCAATGGGCGGCGGAGAGGGGAGGAGGCTGACAGTGTGCCCAGGCTGCAAGCACTGCACTGCGGCTGAACTGCTGGTTTAGCAGGGCCTTCTCCTGGTGCTCGACACAGAGAGACTGCGGGCATCCAAGTAAAGAAAACTCAAAAACCCAAATTGGCTGTAAGATGATATTTTCTCTAATTTTTATGAGCACTTCTGGGACAAGGTCAAATCAAATCTCAAGTCTTTTAGAACTGAACTCAAGTCGAGTCTCAATACATTCAAGACAAATCCAAGTCAAGTCTCAAGTCTACCACCAGGTCCTGGAGTCTCAAGTCATTCGAGAAACAATTTAAGTCTCGAGTCCTTTAAATTAAATCCAAGTATTATAATATAATGTGTGGTATGCTTGGCTGTGCAATACCTGCCTGTATTAAGAGGCTCTCATAGTTTGATGCTGGCTTTTATTTGAGATGTGCATTTTTTTTTTAAATTTTGTTTTCATTCTAAAAAATGATATCAACAAAACTTGACCAAATCATGTGTGCTATAGTACTAAGGACAGGATGGACAAAACTACTGTAAATCATGTTTTGTGGCTTTGGAGGAATCTCTGCCAACCATAGCTACAGATATTGCTTGGCATTTGTAATAAGAGGTACTGTTGCGAAACCCCTGGCTTAGCGCTGGCAGGAAAATATGGCCCAGAAATTATAATAATAAGTTTAGGACTAACAAAAAAAACAAGACCAGGAACCATATCAAGCAGGAAAGATACTGCATATTGCATATTAAACTTTACAAAGAGAAAGCTAATGTTTCACCATGTTTCAAATATTTAACACTTCATTTTTTTTATTTCAAAGTAATTTAATCCACAAAGAGTTTAAAATTTTCCCAGCTGCAAGTAGCTCTTCCCTTTCATTTGTGCATTGCATTTTGATACCAAAGTGTCCATCAACAGCACACTTAGAAAACATGTGACTTTAACATATATATACTAACATCATTGAGTACAGTACCTGGACCAACTTTGTCTCCATTTCAGTGTGAACGCAAGACATAATAGAAACCAGGTTGAAATAGTATGTAGCATTAACTTGGAACAAAGTGCAAGAGTCCCAAGGCCAAAATTGAAAAAAAAATCATATTCTTAAAAAATGTATTTCTACTTCTTTTCAGATGACATATTGGCCTGCAGCTTATTAGCCCTCATACATTACTAATACTCCATAAGTAAGAAGGAAACGTGACGAGAAAATATATACTTGGAGCAAGCTACTTTATTACACAGTCTTGCCTGGAGTGGACCTATTTTAAATGATGTGATTTTGATCAAAGAAGTGTATATTATATTAATAGCACAAGGCAAGAGATCATAGGATATTTCTATTTCCACCATGTATTGGCATGTAAATGCACATGTTCAAACACATGGAAAAAACACACTCGTACAGACAGATGATAATCACTGTACTGTAGATGTTACAAATATTGTTCAATGAAGTGCAGCTTTCGACAGACAGTGTGAAAAGCAAACTGTATATGTGTGCTGGTAATGGTTGGGAGTGGTGCCGTTTGCATGTATTATTTGCACCTCTCAGACATGGTAATTGAGGCTCAGTGCTGTTATGAGTCTGGGTGAGAGGCAAATAAATGCATCTCCTCACTGCTAATGCCGAAATCCGATCCTGTCTGCACATATTTACTGTGGGCTGCATGCTGTCTGTGCCCATAAGCCTGTGCATTACGCCTGATTCATCAATCGCCTGTTTATCTCGCCAAGTGAGCAAGGGAAAAAAGTCCTGCAGTAAATTTCCGTTATTAGATGAAGTGTGAGAAGGCCATGGGGGAGAGGAGACAGACAGCATGGCTTTGATACAGCAGCAGCCCTTCAGACAGCGTGCATCGTCTGCTGGGGCAGATCATTAGTGGCATCACTCCGAGATGATGTTTTACGGTTTGGTGAGAGTTGATTTACTCTGATCAATGAGGGACCTGACTCTGGTGAGTAGAAACACAGTAAATTTTAATAACAGTGATGTTATTAGCCTCATGGTTCCTGGGCTGTGAGGCCAACAAAGAGTTTACGACAAGCTGCTTCACATTAGACCTTGGCACAGATGGCTACTACACAATCCTAGTGGATATTTCATGCACCTTTCCAAAGTTGTTAGAAAGTGCACACATACACTTTAATTTTCTTCACCTACTTTGATCATATCAGAATTATTGTCTTGCTTGATGCTGCATGCAAACAGTATTAGCGGTATTAGTAAGCAATTTACTCAGAGGAAGTGTAACTTGCATTTGCTGCATGCAAATGACTGTGTGACTGCAGACCAAACCACCTATTAGGAAATGAGTCAATTTTGAGTTTAACGCTGAGAAATCATCTTCCAGTCCTACAGATCCACACTAGAAGTTTCCTTCAGACAGGTATGACTCTGTCTCCTACTTTAATACTCAATTATCAGCAGGTTACCTTATGTTACCTTAGAGTGAAGCAAGAGGCAGAACAGAGATAGAGCTGAAGTCTGGTGTACCAACATGCCAAAAGCCAAAGTTAACCAGTTTGCAGTCAATGCGAAAAACTCAACAAACCTTGCACAGACAATGCTATACAGGGCTAAGGATGCAAACAGGAACATATACATTGTGAAAGATAAGTCTACATACAGATAAATAACATGGGTGTATGAGAACTGGATACCAAGCTCCAAGGTGGTGTCTTTTTATTCCAATGACACCGAAACCATTACAAGTAGAAGATACCAGCACAGGCCTCCAGAGGCAACTTATAACCAGTGAATAGGAGAAATACAGTACAAGGACAGTACAGAGTGACATAGCCCAAATACAGCAATATACAGCAGGTCTGTCAATATCACCAGCTGACTAGCTGGCTATGTATCAGCTAATGTCTATGCTGTATGAGAAAACACACATAACCTTTCTCATCAGTATGTCTCTTCAGTTTTTTTCAGTCTTGTATGGCCCCTTCAGCTTCCCCAGTCCTACTGTGAGGTACCTGTGAGGCATCCTTGAATTCTTTGCACCCAGTGCAGATGCCTAAATAGCTGGAAGTCCCTGAAGAGGCCTCAGCTGATCGGCCATAAATGTCTTGTTCAATCGTATAGTTTTCCTCTGAAGTATCCTTGTGCAGCCAAGACAAGCACTTTACCTATCCAGGCACAGTCAAACATAATATCTTCAGTTTGTGCTGCCAAGGGTGAATTTGCATCTGTTCACCTTTGTTTGCGTATATCCATGATGTTTTCATGCCGCCACTAAATTTCACTTTGCCTTGTATAATGCAATTGCAGAATGCAGAATTCTACACATTTGACAGACCAAACTAAGCGCGAATAGAGACATATAGGGAAACATCAAATAGACAGCCCGAGGCGGCTGGGAGTACAGAAATAAAGAGAATTCTTTGAGTGAGCAGCAGAATTTTCTGCCACTCCACTTCCTTACTCGACTCCTCAGCGGCTTTACTCATCAATCTGGGCAGCTTTTAAATTCACAGATGAATATAAATGTAATAGATACCTGAACGTAGACATCAAATCATGTTGTTGTCAGCATGTACAGCTACCAGCTGTTGCAAATGTAGCCTTGAAAAGGTAGGAAATGAAGCTTTCGTCAAGGAAAAATGTGGCAAAATATGGAGGATAAACCACAGTGTTTAAAATGGAATGAAAAATGTGCCACTATGTTGAACCAGCAGTTGCCCGGCATGCTGGGAGTTCTATACTAAAAGGATCCAGACATGGAATATGTAACATCGCTGGCTCCATCTGTTAAGGTGATGGCTTTTTGTCATTCTGACATAGGTGCTTTCTAATGTTCCTTACAGCTTTATTCAGACATGACAGTAAATTTACAGAAAGAGGAGCATACTGCATGAGAGCGAGAGAGATAGAGAGAGAGAGAGAGAGAGCTTAAAGGACTATACTGTAGATCCTGAATAGCCGTTTCACCAAACCCAATTAAAAGATCATCTGTGCAGTTATTATAATGACATGTTTGTGCTTTTTACTCAGAAAAGGTACCCACTTCTATTCCAGAAGAAAACTTTCCTGGTTAGAACAACCAATATAACTAAATCTAAAGTTAGACAACATAGAAAACCATCTGGCATTTAAAATCAGTCCCAAGAGAAAGTTCTCTCTCTCTCTTCAAAGTGCAGCGTGGTGCTTCAGTGCCATCACTTGCCTTTCCCTGATGTCACGTTTGACCTCTTTCTGTTGCTCCTCCTAAAAGGAGGCAAGCACGCGATCTTGTGCTGCAGGAAAAATGCAACCTATTATATCATTCATAATACATGCATTATCGCCTATGAGTTCATGAGGTCTACTGTAATTCCAAAGCACTGTGATAACATATGTTTGTACACACAGTACTTCTAGTGTTAAAAGATTTACATGTTTGTATAATGGTCTTTTTTCTGTGAAGGTCCACTTTGATATTTACAGTGTGATCCAAGAAAAGGAGGAATGCCTCTCAATTCGAAATACGGCATAAAAACACAGCAGAAAATAGCACATGTAGCTAAACTCTGACCTCATATTGTTTAAACAGTTATCTATATTTGCAAATGAGTCAGCAAAATTGTAACAATCTGTGAATTTAAAACAATTTATAATTAATCATTTTAAATGAGCCTGTATATCACTGTGCAAGCAGTCAGATTTTGTACTTATTGACTCTTGTTTACTTCACCTGTTTACTATTGCACAGTCCTCAGGTGTATGTGAAATGAGCTCTGGGAGATATGCTGTTTAGACAACGAAAGCACACAAACAGCTTTGCCGACACCATTCTGTATGTAATTACTTTTAGAGGTTGCACAAATAACAGATGGAAAGGTGACCTTTTCAAAATATTTATTTATGCTTGAAATTTAATCTGTCCCTGTCTGGCCTTTGTGGAAGAGAAAGAGGAAAATGCTCAAATATCAAAAGGAGGCAGTGTTTGACAAAACATACAGAGAGAGGCAGAGTGTTCTGATAAAGGATGACTTTGTTTTAATACATTTATGAGAGTTTTCATTAAATATGCCATTGACATAACACAAATCCTGATATTATTTGTTTTTGATTACTGACATTTGATTTCAAAGAGTGCCTTTGACTTTGAAGACATTGAAAGTCTGGCACTCATTTTTTACTATCAATAATAACATATCTGCTGTAAGTTTAGCAGGTTGGTCTAATTTCCCTCATGTTTAACTCATTGCTCATTATTTTACAGTTAACTGACCTTGCAAAGCCAGTTTGCAGCTCGGTGGCATGTTAATTTCTTCCTGGCTGGAACCTGCTCGGCAAGACCCCAACCACATTGGAATAAAGCCAACACAGCATGCTGCTCTGATGCAAATCGTCACTCATGACATTAAAACACCCCAATTTGTCACACTGAAAGTCTATCAAATTTCCCAGCATTGTTTCTCTCCCACTGCGAGTGAGGGCTAATTCAAACATACTCATCAGCTTATCTCTTCTCCGCCTCCCACTCCTGTCTCCTCCCATCTCCTCAAGAGCTAACTCAAAGCTAATTTGCAATTCTCAGTGGCAGAGGAATTGATGTCTCATCTTGGTGCTAGGTAATGGAATTATGTGAGTAATGAGAGAAGGAGGACAGAAAAAGGAGACCGAGAGAGGCAAAAAAAGAGAGAGACATTTTGATATGAAGAATCGGTTGCTTTATCTTGATTATGTTTCCATGTGGGAAGTTGGAATCCATCACAACTTTCATAGCAGGGTTTGACTTCCTGACATGTATGGAGGGGACATTACTGCTCTTGTCTGCTTTGTTTTTTAATTTTGGCAATTACTTCTTATCTATATGTGAGTTAAAATTTTTGAAAGGAGTTTGGATATGGGGTTTAGGGTTTAGATATGTCTAATCAAAATGGCAGTGGACAGAATAAATAGGAGAGTACTTATGTGGAGTAAGTTCTCCATTGGCAAAAGAGCTTTACTCAATTTTAGAGGAGGTGGATATGCAGTATATCTACAGGAATAATCTGTGCTTTAATGTTAACTCTGTTAAGAATAAGCTTTTACTGAAATTTGAAGAAAAATGGCTTAAAAACATTCTGTCAAAGCCAAAATTAGGGACATATGTGCATATTAATTAAACTGAATTTTGGCCCAGAATTATATTTTTCATCTCGTCTATCTAGAAGCCAAAGATCTCTGGTTGCACAGTTGAGAGCTGATATTCTTCCTCTGGCCATTGAGGTTGGTCGATTCAAAAATATTCCAGAGGAAAACAGATTGTGTGACTTGTGTGATTTGGATGAAGTGGAAAGTGAGTCCCATTTTCTTTTGTGCTGTACAAATTGTAATGAATTAAGAGAGTTGCTGTTCCATGAAATCGCTCAACAAAACCCTGAAATATTCTGGTGTTCAGATGAGCAAAAACTGGAATGGTTATTTAATTTTGATGTATTTAAGTCTGATAACTTTATCTCAAAAGCCTGGAAAAGAAGGCAAGATAGATTGTTTAATTAGTATTTATCTACAATTTTCAGTAAGCTTCTGACAGTAAATTAGAAGTTCTGCACTACTTAATGATGGTCTGTAGAGCTGAAGGTGAAAGATGCAGGACAATGTATCAGTGTACTCTGGTCCTGGCTTCTCTGAATTTATGGTGTCCTATAAGCCAATGCGGGCTAGGCAAACAGTTCTATGCATGACACAGTAATAAAAATTGAATTCACTCATTCATATGTGTGAACAGGCAACCTTTGATGTTTCACTACAGTCAATTAAAAGGAGATTGTTAGTTGCAGGTCTGTGACGGGACACAGACCTGCTTCCCTCTTCCAACACCCCGACCTCCACACCGTCAGTTCTTGTGTCACTACATAAAGGACCCACTTCTCCTTGTTTCAGCACTGGCTTTGGCACTGGACACCGTGAGGTGCGGAACCAGCCAATATGGATGTAATTCCTAGGGATACTGGGCTGCATGAGTGTCAGTATGAATTCGGTGCCATCCAAGCGTATTCAGTGAGCAAGATGTAGTGAGGTTTGTTCCATAGCATTTACCTCAGCCTACGTTCAACTCCAGCTGAGAAAAAGTGTCTTTACAGTAATAAGATGCACTAAAGATACAAAAAGGAGTGGGATGTGTGATTAGAATATTGAAGTTAATACAGCCAAATAGACTGGAAATATCTTGTGAAACTGTGTGTACTGGAGTTATTGGCAGCTTACAATCCCTGACCCTTTGAACACACAATTTACCTTTTTCCCCACAAAAAAAGATAAAAAAACAATCAGTACAAATAGCATTAAATTTCAATCTCCCCTCCCAAATGTTGATGATGGACAACAGAAAAAAAAGAAAAGAAAAAAAAGTAGATTAGATTAAGAGCAATAATTATAACAATATTGACAATTATGACAGGCACAACATGTGTTAATGGGAGAAAGACAGAAAGAGAGACAGTCTTTTAACAGCTTGATCAGACAGTACTTTAGTAGTTTCCTACTCTCCATGGATGGTCTTCAGTAACTTTTTGGCAAGCTTTCAGACCTGCAAGACCAACAAGTTTTTTGTTCATATTTTTTATATTCCTCATGATAAATCACAATTCACAACTCCCTTGCCTCGCGTCCTGCATCAGACAGTTTCTGTATGGCAGTGGCTCTCAGGCTGTGGTTGGTGTAAGTCGTGTGTGTCCCTGCCTCTTTGCACATCCTGGGTAACATCTGTGACAGCTGGTTTACTCCCAGGGGAACGGTGGTATACCAGAAGCTGTCTGTCACAGCTGTTACCCTCCTGGGCTGCAGATAGAGGGCTTTTGCACAAGGTGGAATTTTGCTCAGAAACTTTTCGAGAGATGCCACCGGCCAGAGGGGATTTCCTTGCTCCTCAAACATAGCGGCGGCCCTCTGATTTTCTCTGTGTCTCTCCAGTGGGTCTTTATGGTTTTTTGTTTCTTTGTTGAATGTCATGGTGAAGTACTTTGCTCCATTCTCGTCACGTTTTAGGATGACTGAGTCAGGTTTGAGATCCTGATTCCCCTCTTTGCCCCTGTGTTCAAAGTGCAACTGAATATCTTGCCAGACCTTGTTCAGTAAATCTTTTGGATTGTCCGGACTTAGTGTTGCAGAACATTATAAGATACACTGGTCTTTAGGTGAAATCGGGGGTTGGTATGTTGTTTTGTCTTTCCCTGCCCTTCTAATCTCGTTTACAACACCTCTGAAAACATTATTAGCTGATATGAATTCTGGGTCCTGTATTAAATACCATGAACTGCTAACCAGAGGCTAGTTGATATAACAATTTAAACTAACCCGAAGCCCAAGGTAGCTGCAAATCCTGTATAGCTTCCCTTTAGTTGTCTGGATGGATCCATAAAACTGCCTCAATACTGTATTAAGCTTGGTCTTTGTCTGTATTAAGCTTAACGGACTGAATGTCGATGTTTATAATTTTGAGACTTAGCCAAGTCTGAAAGCTGTTCAAAGCTAATGTTGTTTGCCCGACAGTGTTAGCTTCATTTCTGCTCTTCTCTAATTTGTCTAGGTCAGCTGATGTCAAATGACCACACCTGGAGCTTTGCGCTGAAGTATCCAGACTTCTTTCCTTCCCTTCATCCTCTTCTGTCATCAGAATTTCATAATTTAACTATTATTTGTAGAAATACCGTAAGTTCATCTTTGCGGTGCAGAGTTTGTTACAATCTAAGATAGATAACGATCATTAAACCTGTGGAACCCAATGTTGAACTTTTACATATAAATGAAAATCTGTTACATTCAAGCCCTTACCAAATGAGTTAACTCAATGTTGATTAAGCCGACAGGTAAATCTCTCTGTATTTTACAGTATGCCAGAGTTTTTACATCTGATGTTGGGTTTGACATTCCCCCGCTGGCTGGATGAATGCGTACTCTATGGGCAGAACATGTGCACTAGAAACTTCCACTGGCCAAGCTGCCAAATGAATGAATGGGGATAAAATAATTCAATTGTCCAGCTCTTCTAGACTTTCCAAATGTTATTGGACCGAAAGGATCAAATTCTGTTAGTGAAACAAATTATGTTGTTTTTCAAAACATTTTATCCACTGCTTAACAGCTGCAACAGTAGCGACAGAGTACTGAAGCCTATAACAGCCTTATGTAACATAATGCATTATGTTATATAAGTTAGGATATTGAGAAATGCCATCATTTTGCATGTAAGTAGTAACTGTTTTGATATAGCGTAAAGAGAGAAAACAGTAAACAATAAGGAGAAAATAAATGTGATAAAATTACACTTGTTTAGTCCTGAATCCCTCGTGTGTGAAGGCAATTTGAACGGCAATGAAAAAAAACACACCAGAAGTAGTAAAACAGGCATTAGATCCAACTGTTCGACTCCAGTTTAATGTTTTATTATATTTTTCATATGAACATATTTAGCGACATTGTTTTGCACAACAGGAATTCCATAACATGCTGTGAAAAGCTTTGTGGCATAATTCTGGCACCACCTGCATAAAATACCAAAACAAAGACAAGGTCAATGACACTGCAGTACAGGTTGCCAGATTTACCAATTAGTAAAATGGTAAGTCACAAGCCCTTGTCTCTTTGCCTGTCAACACCCACAATGTGTCTGAAAAACATGAAGCCATAGAGAAACTGTCAAGTACACCAGTAATAAACCTGTGACAGTGTGAGTGTGACTGTGTGTGGAACAAGGAGAAAATGTATTACAATAATTATCACCCTTCCCTGTGTTTCCAGATTTTTCATATTTCTGCCCAGAAAGCCAGACAGAGAAAGTCAGTGAACTGAAAAGAGATACCGAGGGAAAGAGACGGGCTATTAGTGGCAGTACAGTATGCTGTAAGATCCATTTACAGTTTAGAGCTGGCAAGTATTTGAAAGTGATCCTGTAGAGCAAAATTATGTGTCAACTGCTCTTTCTGACACCTTTGATCTCTATAATAAAGATAATGAGGAAAATGTTATCATAACCAGTATCAGTAATGACTAGCACCTAGGCTGCAAGTTAGTTATTTTCATTATCGGATAACCTATTATTATTAATTATTTTCCTTGATTAATTGATTAGTTCTATGAAATTTCAGAAAATAAAATACATGAGAAATGCCCATCACAATTTGCCAAAGACCAAGATGATGTCTTCAAATTAACTGTTTAGTCCGACCCACATTACAAAGCCCAAAGATATTCAATTCACTATCATCAAGATCAAGAAAACCTGCAAACTAATGAAGTTTACATTTGAGAAGTCTGATGCAGTGAACTGTTGGCACATTTACTTAAAAAATTAACCAATTATCAAAATAGTGGCAGATTATGTCGCTTGACTAATCGATTTATTTGTAATTGTTTCAGCCGTAATATAGATACTATGAGTGAGTGAGTTTTAAGAAATAATATTCCTAACCCCACTTCTCAGCCCTATAAAGAACTGGCTCTGACAGGAGTAAGACCATCCTCCTCAGATGTCTCCTCAAACATTTTACTTTGAAATTTGACTTGGAGAGTAATGGGAATGTAACTGTTTTTGCTCATTTTTGGCTATCAATTTATTTTTTATTACCTTTAAAAATGTTTATCCATTAAGTTACTGATTGCGGCTTCATTTAAAAGATAGCATCACCAAACTAATATCAGTCTTACCGTGTGTGTGAGTAGATACAAATGAAACCAGGTGGGTGTGAGTGTGCACCGTAGCATGTATAAGTGTGTATTGCACACGTGAATGCCACCTACTGAGAAGGCATCTGTCTACATAACAGCCTTCAGGTAATAACAGTAAAAGTCCCCACCTGCTGTGTGAAATGAATGCAGTGCCAGTCACACACACTCCTCACACAGACAGGTTGTGCTTATATTGCTGGTTACCACCAGCAGCTATCCAGGGGGTCTCACAAGGCTCTAATTAGGTGAAGGGTGGGCTATCCAAACCAAAATTAACATACCCAGTGACTTGACTGAGTTTGTCTTGACCTATCGTTGTACTAGTTCACCTGGAGGATGAACCTGAGCAAGGGGGTAATTATACTCTTGTACATACCATGGATAGACTAAACACAGAGTGTCTGGCATGTAGGGTTAAATGAATATATCAGTTTTCGAACATATCTTGCCGTAATTCATGTGACACTGTCAGAATCACCCCCTCTGATGTGTCATAAATCTTTTGTTGATTGATGGGCACCATGCTGGTTGTTAATGGGAAATATTTAATCCAGAGGTTAGTCAAATGTTTACACTTGTTTCAGACCCCCAAATTCTCTTGACTTCATCAGTTTTAGAGTTGTCAAGTTGTTAAGTGAATGTGAATAAGAACCACCATCATATTCTGTTAATGCAGATGAAGCTTCAGATTGATTATGTAACATGGAAATATATTTAATGTGTTTTATGTTTTTTATTAAAGATAAATCAAACAAATGTCAATGATCTTTTTTTTTATTCTCACAAGGTGACTGCATGTCTGGGAATCCAATTAGCGGTAGTTTATGACATATATAAATAGCTACAATATATAATAGCTTTTTGCTTGTTTTGCTTGTTTTGCTTAATACTGTGTCAAGTTTAAGGACCCACTCTATACCATTCCTGTGCTTTGCCATGTCTGTCAATTTAGTCATCTGTGACCATGCCATTAAACTGGAGAGGGAATGATTGTAGATCTTGGTGGGATCCTGCACAGTAAACAAGTGCAGAGGAATAATATTTAAAATTCCTGTTTTTACCCACTAAAATACAGGAGATATATTGTGTTGTATGTGACTTTTTTTTATTTTTATACTGTTATGATTTCAGATGTCTGTTAAACATATTCAAGTTCCAAAACTTGAGGTGAACTAAGTAAAAATGCTCCCTGCAAGTCAAAACCCCACGCCTCTGAATGCTTCGTTGTCTGCTTCCTCCTCGCAATGACAACAGATTGTTTGCGCGTGATCACAAACGGCTGTGTTGTTTGCATTGTCCACTCACATATTTTTGATCAGATTCGGGCTCAAATATGTACACATGTATTTAAGAAGTTTACATTTTGAGGTTTTCAACTTCCAGAACCTCTGAAACTCTGCTGTGAGTGAGCTTAAAGAGACAGCAGCTAAAACGGCCTTTTTCAGACAGAGGCTGAACTGAGGGGCCAGTCTAAGATAAACAATGAGTTTTTCTGAATTGGTAACCATGCAAAGATATTCCAGTAGAGCCCCAGAATATAAGCATAGACCTGGAAATCTACATGATATATCCCCTTTAAAAAGAGGCGTAATTGCGAGTGAAAGACTCAGGGTTAGAGGAATCCACAGGATTAAGTCAGTGAACATAATAAAGGCAAGGCTAATAACATAAACCATAATAGCATAAAATACAGAATATTTCAATGGAGTAAAAATGTTATTGCCAGCATACCTATCTTTCAGCCATTTGTCAATATTGATTTAGCAGCTACATGATGTGCACTAACTAAAGTGAACAAAAACCATTCTGGTGATCCCTAAAGGGGAGCTGACAGAGCAGAGAAATGAGGAGGAGAGGTCAGCCTGCAGCAAGATGTATGGCTCTCCGGGCATAACGCTAGAGGGGAAACAGACTTCGGCTTTATCCGGAAAGTAATTGCATCATCAATTATATCTGCTAAACACTTTTTAAGTCACCTGCTGATGTGGCCACCATTAACCTCTCTGCGCTTGACCAAGGTGAACACTACATCGCACGACATATGTCAAACATGCCATCAAAGCACACAAGCACACAAGCCAAGAGTGATACCGATAAACATGTTTTACCTCCATGTACACAAAACTGGCCATATATTTTCCACCTGTATAAATGTACTTTACAGTAGGATCCAAAAAATTGCGTTCCTTTGATGGTAGTGGTGTTTAAAGAAATGCGGTTTGGACTCCTTTAGAAAGTAGTTTGTAGAGGTTGTAATGTGGTGAATGGAATGCAGCTGACTGTGGCGAGTTAATATGCCTCTCTCTCCTCCATGCTGTATGCCTCTGTCTCTGCATCTCTGACTGGGAAATCAATACTGTCTCCAGCCCAGCATAAGTCAATATGTGTCACAGTGCCTTTTTTCTCAAAGCATTCATATGTGTTGCATAGCCATGATCGTGTGAGTGCGTTCCCAAAGCATACTGAGGCTAGTCTAATATTAGGACTCCTTGTTGTCATACAAATAGAGGGAAAACCCTCCAATATGAGGCCAATGTGCCGGCTTTTATCTCAAAAGGTTGTAGTTTATTAGTCATAATTCTGTTTCATTGAACCTAAGGAATGGTGGTCACATGAAAAGGAGCAATAATTCACAGTCTTGTTGCACTAAATGGCCGTAATGTATCACCGGGGATTTGCAACTTTTCTCATTCAATGTCCGTTGGTTACTGTATTAATAACCATTATCCAGTTAGCTTCTATACAATCACACTTCCAGGCTGTTCAGACTCTACCCTGAATAGTCTCCACCCCTGCTTTTTGAACTTTGCTTTAATTCTTTGATAAAATCACAACCCTCGTGGAGAGACGTATTAGCATGAATCGGTGACCCTTTAATTGACAATAAAGCAGAACTCCACTTGGTAAGGTTGGCATATTTTCTTTTACAGAAGAACAAATAGTTTGTTCACTTGTTTGTCCACATGGCTGTCTTAGGTCTTATTGTGTTTGTGTGTTCTTGTGTGTGCTCATATTTTGTACTTGAGGACATGCTGCAGGTTCATGTGTGTGTGTGTGTGTGTGTGCATGTGTGTGTGTGGGAGTGAATGTGCCTGGGGCTGTCTCCTCTTTTACCTTCTCACCCTTGCTCTCAAGGCACTGCTTGGTCACGCTATATGCTAACTCTTCATCCCAGGTCACAGCACACACAACATGCTATGGGGCTCTTGGACCATACCAAGTCTCCCAAGGGCCTTACGGCTAATATGTTATCCACGAAAGCCTGCCTATATCTGTCAAGCATGGTTTTGACTATGCTTTTAGTCTCTAACACATCCAGTTACAAGTAATTAAGGCCTGTGAGATAATGAGATAAAACTATGGGAAGCGGTGAAAGGTCCAGCACCTCCTAACAATTTAAATTTGTATTTTAAACTATGTGTATAAAATGTAGCTTAATTGTGCAAATGCATGCCCTTTTCTTCCTATGAGCTGCTTTGGTGAATAGTATAGTGGATCTGACATTTCCTAAGCAGAAACCAGAGGCAGAGATTAATGTCAGCCCAGTGAGTTATGTGAGCACCAGTACTTCATGCTATAAAATTATGACTGACAAGCAAATGCTTATTGAGCCTTGACGGGCCATAATGAGGAAAGCAAAAAATTGTGGGCTGACTGTAAGCCTATGTATACTGCTATGTATACATGGTAGTCTTATTTAATGTGTCACTATTAGATATCATACTTTAAACAATCAAACAATGGAAGTCTTCCTCCTTGGATTTTACTTTCTAAGTATGAATTTACTGTAGCTGGAGTGTTTTTTGTGCCTGTCACTGCTCATACCAACTGCTCACTTCTTCCTAAACAAACTGGAAGTAAAAAACACATAATTTCTTGTGCAGCATAGGAGTGTTTCTAGGAAAACCTTCCAGCTATTGTGTTTTGAAAGGTGCTATAGAAATAGTCTATTATTATTATTATTATTATTATTATTATTAAAGTCCTCCTCCACTGAGAAATATGTTTTTCGTAATGTTACTTCACTTGGATGTTTGATCTTTACTGTGCAGTGTGTGACACATTCATCTGCTGACAGACGGACGTTTCTTGGTGCTCATCTTGAATCTGAGTTTAAGAGGTGACAACCACGCCACTAGCCGACACCAAGCAGTGTTAGTAGTTTTCTTTTTAGCACAGTTAACATACAAATATTGCAAGTATTTTTTATTTTTTTTTTGACAATTTGTTTGCTAATTTGATTACATGTATTTTAGTTAACATTCTGTCATCAACTTTCTTATTTGTTTTCAATAATGTTCTACCTTTGTTCTTTTTCATGGATGCCTGGTGAGTCCTCCCCTGGTCACAAGCAGGAAGTGGAAGAGGCCAGATGGGTGTGCCAAAGGGGAATCTGCTTTTGGGATCCAGTTAAATCTAATTATTTTGGATTATCTTTAAGTTTTGTTGGTTTTGTTTCATAGTTAGATTTCTTATACATACTTCATTGATTTGAATCTTTGTTTGTATTAAGGTTCATTTGTAGTATTGAGTTAATTCATTTCTGCTGGCCTTGTGTGTCTGTGTAGGCTATCTTTGTCTATCCCTTGTCTCCCTCTGTGTCATTTGTTATGTGGGGCCTAATCCCGATGTACCCCCTGAGGCCTAAGCCCTGAACCCTCACAGACTCAATTGACGTCACCTGGTAAGTGCTTGAGTTTGAAAGACTGCAAAGGCACGAAATGGTATAAATAGGAATGGGACATCTCTTTGTGACATATCATGTTACCTTGACAACACCAAAACATGTTACGTATGATTGTGCATTTGGGACTTTTTATTTTACACTTTTTTACTTTCTTCACAGCCAAGGCACTTAAGGGACTGACTGCCTGATTTGAACGTCTTCCAGCCTCTTGCCTTCCAGAGTGGATGAGAGGTAATTGTCAAGTAATCAATTTACTAATTTTGTCAAAACAGCATCATTAAGCAAAAATTGAAAGAAATGGTTGATGAAAAAAATAGGTGTGTCATATAACCTATGCTTTTATTTTTCTTATTCCATGTGTTTTTTTTTTTGTATCTATCCTTGTTAATGTAGTGTTTCTTTGTAAATGTAGGCATACATTTTTTACTTGTAGTGGCTTCTTCCATGTTTATTTACCATTTTTTTTAACACTTCCGGGCTTCCGCTAATAACCCCATATTTAACCTCACAACACTATGAATTGTGGGTAATTCCCTCAGGTAAAGTCTGTAGAAATGCGGACTTATAGAAAGTGTGCATAAAGGGCTCAAAACGTCTGCGAGAGAGCCCTCATGCACTTGATGATTTGACAGCAGGACAGCCCTAAGCCCTTGAGGATTTAGCAGGAACAAGCTAAAGTCTAGGAGTGTGGACATTGGGACTGGGCCTCAGTTATGTCAGTTTAATCCTATGTTGCTGTTTGTTTAGTTGACCTCAATTGAAGTTTAAGGGCTCTAGCTTTTGAAATTATTTTCTCTAGTTTTCCTATTTTTCAATTTTCAATCATTAACTTTGTTCATTTCAAATCAAGTTGTAAACAACCTACTATTTTTGTGTCTGAGAGCTTTACTGCTTGCTCCCTGATAGATGTGTAAGTGTACAAGCAAGATTTGTGACACCACAACTAGTTTGGAGCCAACAGTTGTCCAGTACTCACAGTACTACACAACTTACACAAGTATGATTTGGAAACTTGAAACCCCGAGTGCACATACACTGAGAATGAACTTTACAGTGAGACAGGAAACATCTTGTGCAGTTAAACTTTTGAAAGGAAACACATCTGCATATTCATGGTCTCTGGATTGTATAAGGAGGCAGAAAGAGTAGATGTAATTTTAACAATTTTTAATGAGGTAATTTATTAAAAAACAAACAAACAGAAGAAAAAAAAAAGAGAAAAAAACATATCAAACACAAATCATTATCCAAAGCAGAGTATTTTTCTATGTCTTGAAACATGTCTGGAGGCGGGCTTTAAAACAGAAAATGTGAAAGCACCTAGGTACTTGTTAAAGCTCGGATCACTGCTGTGATATACAGTATAATTTAAAAATAGATATTTATTTATATGTAAATGCGAATATGTAAATCCCAACAGCGTGAAAAGCAACACAAATTCAGCTGACGCTTCCATTTCAGGACACAAATTGTCATGAAAGAGAATGAATAATATTTCCTTCTTTTCGATGATGCTTTTACCTTCAACTGTTAGTTTGTTTTCACTGTAATCAAGTCAGAGTATATTTAATACTTCAATTTAGATGTTTATATAGCAAATTTTGTAATATATTTAATATTAAAGCATATATTCAGGTTTAAATAATTAAAGCTCTTGTGATTAAATACAGCAAATCAATTAGGTAATATGCAGACAGATCGATGTCATGATGATCTGTATTTCTTTCAGAGAGAGACAGAAAGACAGAGACTGACCTCCTGTGTCTGTAAGCCTCCAGGCCTAGCTTTCAACTCAAAATCAATGTTACTCCACTTAGAAGTAAATTGAAACTGTTTTTCCATCGAGTCCCCACCATTTTAATTTTCACCTGAAGGGGTCAGGGAGAGGACACTTTAGTGATGATGAAAGACAATTTCCCATTTTCACAGCTTGGTCACGCTTTGACACATCATTATCCCACTGACTTAATACATGGTTTCCCCTCTGCCTCAACCTACCTCCCTCGTCCATCTCTCTCTGTCTCTCATTCTTTACCACTTCCATACCTCCATTTACTTCTACCTGTAGATCCCTGCATGCTTTCCTACATTTTGCCTCTACTTTACCTCCCACAATGTTCCTTTAGCTTTCCATCTCTTAATCCTCTCTCCTCATTACTTTGTCCATACCTCCTCTTAATTTTTTTGCCATTTCTTCTTCCCCCCAAGATTCTCACACATTTAATCCACTCCATCGATCTCCACATTGAGTGCCTCTTCTTTTATATTATCCTCCTCTTTTGTCACTCTCCCCCTGCACCTTCTTTGTTTTCTCTGCTGCAGTTCCTTCACTCTGTACCATCTCCTCCATCTTTCTGTAAAGACAATTTTATGTCCCTAACAGAAAATTGTAATCCCGGTGTGAGGGAGCTGGAAAGCACCCCCCTCACTAAGGTGAAAACACACACACACACACACACACACACACACACACACACACACACACACACACACACACACACACGTTGACTGTGTAAAGTTCAACAAAGCAGACTAATACAGGAAGTTCATTTTTGTTATGTTGTATTTTATATTTATTTTATTACTTCTCACTCTCTCTTTGAGGTCTGCTTCCAGGGGTGTTTTCATAGAGTACACACATGAGAATGCAGCCACAGGACTCCAGCAAATGTCAATTACCTTGTTAGGCAGAACCAGGTGGTCAAGAAAGAGCAAGGGAAGTGGGTATAGGGGATTTTTGTTAAGTTTGGCTTTTGTTTGGTATTTATTCAGTTTATAATGCATTTTATATAATCTGTATTAGCCAATAGTCATTTGTATATTGTATATGGAAAAATTGGTAAGGTAAATATATTTTCTAAATTTATTGTGGGAGTGTCCATGTGTCCCTCACTGTATAATGGTGTTGGTGGAGACTGTAGCTGTATATGCCAAGTGGGAAAGCAGTGTAGAGTGTCAGACAGAGGGGTTCAGGTTCGGTGTCCACCTGCTGCTGGAATCTGATGCACCTGTGTGACTGCTTTTGTTGTTCACCAACCTGCTACATGTTTATGAGAGCTGTGGAACTTTTTGTAACTTGCTTAAGGTCACTAGTAAAAATCAGAGCTCTGGGGGAAAAAAATCCCTGCTGGACTGATGCTGCTCATTTCTCCATCATGTTTTACACCTCAATACTGCTGGCTTTCATTGTGTTCATAAGGGTTCATCACCATCAAAACCTTACACCCAGACTGAATAAAGAGAGTCCTTTGCTTTTTCTCAGTAAATTATAATGTGCATTTCATGGTGTTTCCATTTCCAAGTCTTAATTGCCATCTATAACACAAATATAAAGGGCTTCCTGTGCTCCAGAGGCTCTCTGCACTTGGAAAAGGCTTTGACAGCCCAAAGGTGCAAAAAAAACAAAAAACAGCAATTAAAGTCACAGACAGGTGCACATGCACTTTATCCATTTATCCAGAGCCCAGTGTATATCTCTGTGTATATCAATGTTGTCAAATAGGAGTTCTTCACTGTTGACTCATAATGATGTTAGCAGACCTTTCCATGGATACACCAACATCTCTTAAAATCCTGAATACTGGAGAAGTTTCCTGCATGCAAACAGAGAGCATAAGCAGTTTTTTAATTTAAAATATCCTACAATAATCGCCTTTATTTATCACACTTTTTGCACATAAACAGTTGTTACAAACATAAAAAAAGTGTTGACCTGGGCTGCAACACTACACTGATCAAGAGGTGAGGATTTCAAAGGCACACTAGATCCCTAAGCAAGAGCAAAGAAAATCCAATGACCTAGACAAGTTATCTTGTGAGCCAAGAGAACAAAATCACTGCACTGTGGAAACATGCAGTAGTGCTGTTTCAGCACCATAGACAGCTACTGCCCAGTGGCAATGCACGGTTACTAAGCAATGCTGTCAGCACCTTCTACAGAAACATCAGGCGGTGGATCAGCCAGTAATAATCACGGTGATATATTCTATGCAATTAGACTGACGGGTCCCTCTACTATAATAATAAATGAGTTAATTAGGAAGTATTTCCTCATAGAACTATATGGCTACAATGCACAAACTTGTTATTATGTGATACTTGTGAATATCACGCCTTTTGCCAAATGTGTCATTCTCACACCACATTTAATGCACAGTGAAGACAATTACAAATAATATACTTGTAGATTACATTATATGATTTCAAATCTGAATACCTGTACAGAAATATTTTTTACACATTATGTGTTACAAAACTGAAAACACATCCACAGATAGATGTGAGGCTGTCACAAGTCTGAGTTTAGAGAAGAGGTGAGAAGTCTGGAACTCTTGTTTGAATGCATGAAGAATTTCCTTGTTTGTTTCACATCTTTGAGGTCGCTTTAAGCTTTGCATCTTTGCTGAATCTAGTTGTTTGGACATGTCTTTTTTTAACCTATAAGTGGTGTTTGGGTCAAATTGACCCATTTCAAATTTTTACTAAAAGAAAAATGATACAAGGATATGTTTGTTCAACCTGAAACTTCATGGCCTTGGCTTATTTTCTGTAAAGAACATGTAAAAGAAAAGTAATTCATTGAGTACACATGCCACAGTCCCTGACACATTTATGGCCTCCATACGATGTTTGAGTCAATTTAACCCGTATACACACAGAAACACACACACACACTAAAAATGGAGAGAGTAACATACACACACATACACCTGCTACAATGTTACAATCTAAGCACTGAGAAGCTGTCTGCTCCCACTCTCTCACTCTCTTTACCGTCTGTAGAGTGGGAACCTGCACAATGTTATTCTAAAACATTTTGAACTTTCTCTCACTGTGCCCCCCAGATAAATAACCCTACATCATGTCAATGTTGAGTTCCATATTAGATTGTCTCATGTTGAAAATGACATGGAAATGACTGAAACGGTCAAAGTTTGGTTCTTGTGTTTCTGTTGCTGTTCATCACCTGTATTTGCCTTACAGCTTTGATTATAATAAGATAAAGGTGGAAATCAATTGAGAATATCAGTTCAAAATAATAAACATCAATTAAAACATTGTTTCATTTTGTTTTTTCCTAGGTAAACATGATTTATGCCACCCAAGTCTTATAATAGATTTTTTTACATAAATTATAACTTTATCACAAAAAACAAATGACACTGTTAAATGTGATCTAGCAGAGGTTAATTGCAAACAATAATCATGTATGTTTATAATATTGTTTAGAACTGAGATACACAATATATGTCATGGAGTTTTTTAATGTAATTTTCTATTTCTGTATTGCTTTTAAAACCCCAATAATGTCCTGCGTCAATTTGACCCAAACAGTGCCAAGGGTTCAAAAAGTGACATAAAACACAGGTTAATTATGTTAATTCCTATTATTTCTTCCTTAGTTGACCATAGCCATGCATATTTAGTTGATTATATATTGTTGTGTATTATGTATTGAAGTAATTTACACGGCATATGTTTTGTTCTCTTTATTCAGATTAAATAGTCATTCAACAGTTTTTCATCATCAATGTTCAAATCCTCCAATAAAACTGTCAGGCGGATCCATTCATCTCCTGTGCTCACTGTGCCTGACTGCACAAATAGTGTGCATCCTCACCTGGAATCCTGCTAAATCGTGCCAGCAGTCCACAATATTTTACACTGCTGCACAGCTGTGTAATGGAGTATCCTTCTGCGTCAAATAAAATATCTAGTTGTGAGATTTTGTAATGGTAAATACACATTTTTTCATGTTTAATTTTGAAGGGATGATGACCAAGAAGAGTAATACTCTTGAGCTAATTATCAGAATTATCCTTCCCCATCCTATCCTATACTCTTACCCAAGTTCTGTATTTTTTATATTATTTTATTTTACAATGAGATACCCAAAACATTGCCCTCTCGATCAAGCCATTTGGTATTTGATCTTGCAGTTGAGTCATTTGGTATAAAAGCTGTTCATCAGTGATACATATTTCACTCTAAACTGTGTGCCTCTATTTTATTATTATTTAACTATAATGAACGGTATACAATTTGAAAATACCCATCAGCAGCACAGGAAATTATACAGTGAAATTCATTTGTGTGTCTTTGCAAACATTTGACTTTTTGACATAATGAATACTTATAGGGCTAGTTGGCAAGCTAACCACTAACACAGTACCCAGCAATAGCTATTCTATCTTCTGTTCTGCACTGGATCATTTACGCACCTTATCTGTCAGTTAGCAGGCTAGTTAGCACAGTTAGGGATTTACTTGGTTGTGGATTTACTTCACCCTCCCAGGTGAACACACTGGTTGCTGTGATTCCACTGGAAATAATTGATTATAGCTCAAAATGTTGCCCTTTTTAAATGCTGGTGTCACCTGGCTCTTTGGCAGAGGTTGCACATTTGTTCCTTTGCAATGCTCCTCTTCCGTCAGGGCTCTTGTCAGCACAAGGTCTTTAATTTCTGCCTTGTGTTTCACTTATTGATTAAATGTTTTGCATGAACTCTACGTCCTCTACCAGCTAGTTTCTGTGGCCAGCTCAGCACTTAGTATTTTCTAACTGTCCTTTATGTCCCTTCCATATTTTAATGGAAGGAAGTGATGTGTGGGCGTTGAGTGAGGGAGGGACACTGTGGAAGCTCTCTGCTCCCAGGATAATTAAATCAAGCTTTAAAATATAAATATACCGTAAAACAATACTGAGCTCCACTGGTTTTAATTGATGCCCGTCCTGAATGCTTGTTGAGGCTGTTAATTTTGACTGATGGCTCACTACCGCCGCATGATCACTGACAGCAGGCCAGGAGATGGAAACCTTAGACTAGATCAAGAACTTTTTAGAGTGGAAAACCAAAGGTGAGTTTTGCAATGGCTGAAATATCAATAGATGTGTTTAAGAAACTTTTTTGATGGGCAGAGCAGATAGTGATGTACAATTATGCACACCACAAGCACGCAGAGCCATGCACACATCTTTAAACACACACAGCCACCTGTATGTGTCATCCAGTGTCTCCAGAGATCATTTAACTAATTCCAACACAGCAGAGGGATGCAGGTGTGCCAGACTGAGGCAGGGCATGCCAAGTCTCACATGTGTTTCGAGTGTCAGCCAATACCCCCCCACCCCCCCTCGCCCCAACCTCACTCACCTTGATCTTTAACCACCTCCATACACATCAAGCATTGTGACAGGGCTCTATGCCATACAGACAGACTGGGTCCTATTGGATGAGAAAGACAGACTTACGTAGATGTTTTATTGGAAACCAATGACAGTCCAATTTGCAGTGCTTTCACACAGCAGAAATGAATTGATTTATTTATAACCTCTATGTTGGTATTTTCTGCCAAGCTTTAGAAAATACCATCTGGCTGATGAGTGGTTTTGAAGACCGATACCAATACTGACATTTCCGAAGCCAATGATATCTAAGAGCTATATTCAGCATATGTAAATCCAACCATTAATATAAAGATAATTAATATCTTAATGAAATATCTAAAATATGACATGCATATTCTCAAAAAAGCAGCATGTGAACCAGAGTATATTGAAAGCGTTTCGGTTTTCTTTGGTTGAGGGCTTACTCCGTGTCTACGCAGAAAGCGACGTTTTTACATCTGTCTCACGTGCATTATACAGAACAGATATGCTCCTATTTTATTCAATAAAGCCGTCTAGCATTTTTTCATGCTTCGAGTTCATTTTCCAACATTTTAATGAGCACTTCAAAAACATGGGTGACCTACACACAACACCATAGCTAGTGCTAAGGCATCGGCCCACCAGTGCTCCTGATGGCCAGTTTGACTCTGGGCACATTGAACACAATTGTAAATACAATTAAGTTGTCAATCCACATACAACAACTAAGTGGGCAGAAATACGTAATCCCGCACAACTGTTGCAAACCAGTGAGGTAGCAGCCATTAGGATGTGACATTTGGTTGTTTAAGCTGGACAGAGCAATTGGATCTCAATCGGATCTCAATCGGTTCTCAATCGGATCCCAGTGTGCACACTGCAGAGAGATATTAATATCAGGTGTAAATATAATCATGTTAAATCACATCCAGATACAATCTGGATACAAGATGCATTTTAATGGTAGGTGTAAAGGCACTATGTGAGCATTTGACTCAAAATTACATTCAAATTGCGTCTATAAGCTGCAGCTGGTAGACAGAGGATCTCAAACTATACTTATTATAACCTTTTTTATTTTACCAACATATTGTAGACATAATTCATAGTGAGTTGAAAATGAAAATAATCATAGCTTTTTCCACCACAACAACTACTATCTAGCAGACAGCACACCATATCCAATCAAAACAACCATGAAATGAAGAGCTATGCAAGTGTAAACCTATATTATTGAGTGCTAAGATAGTCTGCATTGGTCAGTATTGAAATAGAATGAGCAGAAATAAAATTCATAAAAAGAATGTACAAAAAACAATGTTTATGAAGTTTGAAATAATAATAATAATCCATACATAGGCTCACAGTTATTTCCTGACATATACAGTGTTAAATCACTCAGTAAGTGTACAGTGGTGAAGGGGGCTCAGCAGCAGATTTGTGTTAAATATGTGCTAATGCCTAATATCCAAGAAATCTATCTATCTAAGAAAAGACAGGGGAAAGAAGCAGTAAGGTAATGGCAGAATATATAATACTTTTTTTTCATGTACCCAATATATTGATGTATATATAAGACTAAAACACCATCTCTTGGTTTTAGGCAGCATGAGCTAAAATCTTCCCTCTGAAAGACTTTTTTTTTTGTTCTGGGTCAACCATTTGGCCTACACAAGGAGCCAAAAATGAATGTCCCTCACACTATCCAGTTCCAGATAAAACTGTACTGTAATCTTAGGTCAGACAAATGAGGACCACTATCCTTAAGGGCAGCAGGTGTTGGCAGCATCTTTATCTGGTTGAGAGCAGCAGCCGGTGTTAGCATCTTTATCCGCCTGAGTACCCACCTGCGCGAGAGGCTCAACCTACGTGGCTGACCCTCGTTTGAAGCGGTTAGATTCAGAGATGCCTTCTCAACTTCCTGTTCTCCATCATTGTTGACTTTTCTATGAAAAAAAATTGAATGTCTTTTTCCTGACTGTCCTACTAAGGGGTTCATTTCTTTTCATTGTTGTGCGTGCCTTATCGGTGACTGCACTGCAGCTGCTTTTGTGCGCTAATGACGCAGGGCCAGGAAGCCTAGGTAACCTTTCAAAAACAGATAAATAAATACATAATATCTTAAAATTAGTAGTGAGTTTTAATGTTTGCCTGTAGTAGCCTATACTGCCCCTTCCAAAAAAAAAATCATGATTTTGTTGAATGTTAATCTTTTTTAATTTTTCAGTGACAATTTTGGGGAAACTATAGGCTTCCCCTAGCCTCTTAATAGCTCTGCCTATGCTCAAGACTGTCTGAATGCATCTTATGTGGTCACACAAACAGAGCAAGCTACTCACGCTCATGCTCACCCCCCATGTAGACACGGTGTTGATATGGCTTTATGTACTGCATATTATTTGCATTGGCTTACCAGTATGACTTTAGTTCTATGTTGTACACAATTGTAAGTATTGATTGATTGAGATTTTTTTAGAAATACGTTATTGTTTGACCATTGCCTACAACTGTGTTTCCCAACCTGATGATTAAAGGGATAATAAAAATTAAAACTCTGTTACAAATTTTTTTCTTCCTTTTCTCCAATTTTGGCTTTTTTCTTGTTTACTGTTTCACTTCCTCAAGCCTCTGTCCTTCAAATCAGACAGGAAGAAAAAACCTCTACTCACAACCTATGGACATACAGAGGCCATAACATGTGTCACAAGTAGAAATTGTTTCATTTAAAGGGGTCACAAGCCAAAAAGGTTGGGACCTAGCCTACCGGCCTAGACCGTTCTTTAAAAAAAAAATAATAATAAGGTGTGTGTGTATGTGTATGTGTGTGTGTGTGTGTGTGTGTGTGCACACGTGTGTGTGTGTGTGTGTGTGTGTGTGTGTGTGTGTTCCCCTGCCTCAGATAATGATTTATTAATGAAGGAAAAAAAGGCAACATTCAGCCCTCACTGCTTCAATAGCCCTTACCAGAACCAAAAAGAAAATATATAATTCATAAGTGCTAATACAGTAGCCATTTTGTATTGTTGAGTGCCATGATGTAACTTTTGATGATGCTTCAAGATAAACCTGCATTTAAGAATACATATACTGCTGTGTCTTCAAAAATGTTTTACTCATTTCAGGAGTGAGAGACTAGATGAGAGGTACCTTTTACAATTACTGCGGATCCAAGTTTGTTAATGGTGTGTGGGCAACAGTAAAGTCTCTACCTGTCAGAGACTTAGACAGGCTTTTTGAAAATGGAGACGTTAGTTACTGCTGAAGAACTGTGAACTTGCCAAGAACGTAGGTGCTCACTCTCCTCTTCCTCCTCTTTTCTTCCTCCTTCTCTCTTTCTTCGTTTTCCCAGGCTGTCTCGTCCTCCTTTCATCATCTCCTCTCATCTTTGTCCTCTAGCTTACCTCCATTCTCCACGTCCTTTTTTTTCTATTCCTATTAAATCCCTTTGTATATCCCTATTTCTCTTCCTCCTCTGTTTACCAGCATCAGTCCCTCCATTTTCTCTGCTCTCTACTCCTAAATTTACTTCCCTATCTTTTCCACTTCTATAACAAGGCATAAGTATTGGTGGGGAAGCTTATTTATTGGTGACATTGATGTCTGACAGTAATGATGATCATGATCATCACTTACGCTGTTTGTTGGACAAACTGTGTGGGAAACTGTTGATGTTATGCCTTTTACTCTTATGCCTAAATGTAATATTTTAATACCAACTGCAAATCAATCGGTTGGTTTGAAAAATGAAAGTTAAATTTGATTTGTTCTGGTCTCATTGCCACCTGAGTCAGCTCTTCTCTCTTGGGATACACTCATTATGTTCCAATTCCTTCAATTACATACTCAAGGCATAATGCACAAAAGCAGCAAAATTTCTGTGTTAGAACCACAGCATTAACATTTGAACATCTGCTGGTGTCATTGAGACGGAAGAAAAACAAGGTATGGGTGCAGCACATTATAATCGTCACCACACTGTAGTATTAACAATTTATGTTGATAAATTGTTGGAAAACAACTTTAAAGGTGTCAACATTTGATTCAGTGGTGCTTGCCTTTAAATAAACCAATCCATTATCACACCAGTGTGAGTGCGACACAAAGGGTTTTGTGACATTTAAAACTGTTTTAAGCGTCAGTGTAAAATAAGGTACAGAGTAAACTTAGAACCTCTAGCATTTGAACTACGTGACTTCCCTCAGCTCTGGAGGATAAAGAGCTGTAGTACCCAGATTAGTGTTCGTCTTAACTAATTATCCACCTCTAATTAATGTGAAGAAAAAGCAATCAAAATGGCTACACTTGTCTAATTATATACAAGTCAAACTGTGTGGGGGTTGGATCCAAAAAAAGGTGAGTGATGAAAGTCTCAAGGCTGGACTCCGGTGCTGACAACCTGTTTAATTAGATTAAATAGGAAGTTGTTAATTAATTAGTGTATCATGGTTGACTGGCATTGAATTCTTCATGACCAGAGTTGGTAGCTGCTTTGAGGACCTGTGGTATAGAAACTTCTCAGGAGCACCGAGGCTCTTGCAAGGACACTCTGTTTTCTATGTTACCTCCACAAATTTTGTACAAAATCACGTCTAATAACACACAAAAATTGTTCTGAGGAAGATTCAATTTGAGCTTTTAAATGATAATTTCAGACTTTTTACTCACATGCCTATATGTTCACTGGAGGAGCCATTGGTTTCTTGATTCCACCTGTCAATGCTGGCCATGAGATGATGGCTTTGTAAAGCAATTCCTCTGTATAAGATGCCAAAGTTCAGCCAAAACTCATCTGAGGCTTCAGCAGTCTGTGTTAGCCAAATAAAATGGGTATCTTCCAAAGTTATAGACATTTTAGTTAGAAATTCCCACTTTATTTTGCTATCTCTCTGCTCCAGTTCAGCAAGGAAACACTGTCATTGTCATTAAAATGAGGAATTAGGACATTAGATTTTGGGCCCTAGCTTTACAGTGTAGTCATGCTAGGAGGGGATCACTTCACAGCTATTATGACCAGGGGAATGATTACACCTACCAACATTTCTTTCAGTCTACATGTGGGCATGTGAGTAATGCATTAAGTTAGGCCTAAAAAGAAATCAAAGCATATCCTTTAAATTGGCCTGATTTACCATCAAAGCATGATGTGTATAACCTTCAGAAATAAGAACATGTTACTGAGTCAGAAAGTAACAATTTGTTACTTTGATTCAAGACCAGTGTCATCACAAAACAGTCTTTCCAAACTTCTAATTTAAAAGCTGTGTGGTTATTGCATTACATCAACACTTTTTTCTTCACTTAAGTCATCTCCATCCCATGCTGAGGTGTTTCTGTCTCGCCTTCCATGTTGCAAAGTGATCCTCAAAATAACTGCTCTGTTCAGTTTTTAAAACCAAGGCAACACGAGCAATAAATAGCCCTGCTTTGTCCATCATCAGTGCAGTCCAGAGGGAACCTTAAACCTGGGACTTGGTTCCCATTGGCGCTTCTGTTGACATATTAGGCATCCTAAGAGCTGTCGCCTGGAGGCTGCTGATAGAGTGACTCCTGTGCTGTGGCGTAAAGGAGCTGATTGAAATCAACTGGAAATCAACCCCCTCCACCTCTGTTCACTCTTCAGCAAGGCAGACTCCAGATGGTGCTGCCATTTATGTCTCTTTTTATTTTGCCTTACTGGCACATAGACAACTGGCACTATATAGAAAGGGGGGGCATACAGTACCACTCCTTTATGAGGAGGCCATGAAAGAGGAAGAGACTTTAACCTTAACCCCCCTGTTGTCCTCGGGTCAATTTTGACCCGGGAGGACAACAGGTGTCATTATGTGCTGTCATCAAAAAAATTGAAATGATTTCAAAACAGTATCCTGACTAAGAAATTATGAATTATTTTAACCATAGTTGAGATCAGAGGAAAATATGATGATGGATTATGGCAGACTGGTATATATAAAAGTTTAGTCAGGAACCATTTCAAATTTTTTGATGACAGCACATAATGACACTTGTTGTCCTCCTGGGTCAAAATTGACCCGAGGACAACAAGAGAGTTAAACACTGGATGTCAATATGCATTCCTGTTGTTGGAGGTGGTAGATGCATGTTTTATATCTACAATAGGCCTAAAATGTAAATATTCCAGCCCACTATAGCAATTACGTCCATATTGGATGTTTCTGCTCCTCATGATTTGCCAAAACCAAAGTTCAGTACCAATACAGGGAATACAGTAGTGTGTCATGTATTTAGGGTGTGGAGATGGGATTGGTGATCTTTCCCTAACCACAAGTGTTTTTGTTGCCTAAACCTTAAGATACCTCAACCGTATTTTGATTACCACAACCACAATGTTTCCCTAACCTTTAAGGTTATTCTGGTTTATTTCAACCTGGCATATTTGCCATAAATGTGGCCACTGTGACAATATGGGCAATGCTAACTTTGCACTCACCAGGCCTATTGCAGAAATTCGGAGAAACAGGGGATCTACAGTACATCCGAGGCAACTTGCTGGCTGACCTAACCATCCTGCATATTCATCCATGCACACCAGTTTGTTTTCATATGTGAAGCTGACTTTCATTGTTACATTGTTTCATGGTTACACTGTCTTCTAAGGACATTGAAAAGTTAAATGCAATGGTGGATTATCTCATGGACTATTATGAGTATGATCGTGAGTCATACATAAACCAGGAGAACTGTCCTGAAAGACAATGTATGTCAGGACACTGGTGGTGTACCTGGTCACTGCTCTCCTGCTGAGTGAGGAGGAAATCGTTTGCTGCAAAGACTGGGAGCTGCTGATGCCAGACTTGGAAAATCTAAGATGTGTCCACGGATGAGAGTGATCCCACCTGTGTAACTACACCAAATTAATTTGCAGAACTTTATCAACAATATGTGTGACCTTCCTTTTCCAAAATTACATTGATAGTTGAGAGAGAAAGTCACAGTTGTGCTGGATATTAATAATATAATAATAAGATAATTTCCAGAGCAATTAGCCACCACTGGTCCAGCAGTGGTCCAGTGGTAGTCGATAAAAACTGCATGGTACATATCTTGTAATTTTACTTTTGCAATTTAGTAATTTGCAGACATGAACAATTTTACCTCGTCTACTGCTACTTCTCTGGCATGAACTTTCAATGGAAATTGGCGATCCACATCCTTACAAACGAAAACAAACTGTGGTGTAAGGTGCCCTGGATGTAGATCCCTATGCAGTTAGCCAAAATGGCCATTCCGCAATTTTCCTTTAATCATACCATAGTTGCCATGTACACATCTTCTAGAAAGTGAGAACTTTAAAAACACTGGATTTTAGCCAACTAACTAACAGTCACAACACCATATATTTACCTCATTTTAGATTGCTGTATTGGAAGTAAGCTGACATTTTCATTTGTGTTTGTTGTAAATAACATAATCATGAATTGTAGTTATACAATTTACTTATTTAAAGTTTAAACTGTATATTCAACACTGTTGCCAGACAATAACATCAATATTGGATGATTCTTCAATATCCAGGAATACATTCAATTACAACGGTTTCTTGATGTCCAATGACATTCAGTGGAATTCAATACAACTGCTCTGAAATTACCTTTGGGAAGCCTATAATCAGTTTTTGGTGACATTTTGAAGGCTACAGATTGTTGACTGCTGAATTGTGTTGCATTTTATTTCAAATGTGTTTCTTATATTTAGTCTACCCCATGTCTGCAGGGGTGGAACACATGCTGATAAAAAAGAGGCGTACCACAAAACTGTTAAACCTGTGGTTTGATTCCATACAGTGATCTTTGTTGCATGCCATACATACTCCCTCCAGAAAATACAATGTTATTTAAAAAATGCATAAAGGATCTAAATAGTTGGGGTTAAGTTTTTGTATTTTAAATAATCACATTTTAAATTTATCTTACTAAACAAATATCTGCATAGCTTAGCATTGCATAGATATTATGGACCTATTAATGTAAGTAAAATTTGAGCAGTATAGTTTAGTGTTCCTTCCACCTCTGTCTGTAACTATGTCAGAGCAAGATGAGGCTCTAGCAGCAGACACAGTTCACCACTGCTCTGCTGTGTCTATGTCCCCTCCCTCCGCTCCCCCCACCCCCACATGTTGTCAGTGTGTTTGGTGTGTGTTTGTTTGGCGTTGTTTTGATCGCCGATGCTTGTGTGTTTGGGCTGTGCTGGCTGGGCGGCGAGCGTGCCCGGTGCAGAGCTGATGGCGTGCCAAGTGCTCCCTGCGGGCCGACTGTGCCTTCCACTCTGCTCAGCCACCGTGAACGCCAAGCCGACAGACTGCTGCAGGGGGAACACCACTTCCCTTCTCCCTCTGTCTCTCTCACATACACACAGAAAGACTACATCATCACCCCACATCAGCTTTTTTTCCTCTCGTCCCTCCATCTTCCAGTTTTTCCTTTTCCCTTCTTACCTTATTTCTACCACCCTTTCCGCTCTCTCATTCCTGTCCTGTTCCTCCAGAGACTATTTTTTAGTAAAATTGAATTTAAAGATAGAGAGATAGATTCGATTTTTTTTGGTTTGTAGAGATTCATGATTGTAGTTGATGTGAATCCAGGTGTTAATGTAGATAATGTGGGATACCTCTTGTAATATTAAGACATTTTAAAATGACATCTAATTTTAGGTGTGTTTTGAAAAGTAATCTGAGCAGTTTTCTCCTTCTATTTCATTATGGTGAGCTTCTCTGCAAATAATGTAAGATAGAAAATGTGTCTCTCCTGTCATCCAGTTCTATTTTGGTAGTGGCTTTTGAGTGGTAAGCAATTGTTCCTGGCTATCTTTAAGAGCCCTCACAACATGCTGTTGCTAGAGTTCTGTGTTGCTCTTATTCATCTCATGGCACCATAGCTGTTCAGAGACATCTCGTCCATTGAGTTTAGCTGGAAACCCCTGACCGGACACTGAATTGCAGTACCTACTGTTCATTAACATTTAGCTCTAATTACCAGGCTCATTAAAGCATTGAATTAGCAGCAAAATTCTTTCATCCTCCTCTCTGTCTTTAATCGTTAAGCAAATGGAGCGTCACAAGTTTGAAGTGATTACTATAGAGATGGAAGTGACATGCATGGCCCCATGAAATGTCACTCAGCTGCCCTAAAAAAGAGGGAAGGACTGCAAGCAATTTACTTCCACTTGGTGGGAAAGCTGTTTTGTGTGCACACGGAGAGGTCATCTCTAGCTCCAAACATCACACGGCTATTATTCTAGTGTTACGCGCTGTGAGAAACAGCCTCTCCAGAAGGTCAACAACATTTACATCCAGTAAAAAAAAGGCTGACAATTGCTTACCTGTCGAGCTAATGCAAACTTTTCAAGCATTTGGATCTCTTCCACTTTAGTTCAATTACCTTGCCAGAAATTCTTAAAATGACATCACATTTGAATGGTGAATATCTGTCCCAGTATTCATTTTTTCACGTCTACCAAATGGCTTATTCCTTTATTTAATTCTCATATTTTTCTTTTTGCATAATTGATTCAGCATTTTTTATTTAATGTAATGTGCTACATTAAGTACAACACATTTAAAATAAATTGTGTATTTTAAATAACTAAATTGTTTTACTGTCTGTTAATATTTTATCATGTGATGTTATAAATTTTTAATTTTTGTGGGTTAGGGTTTGTCTTTGTCTCTGCATTTCATTTACTGCACAATGTATTGTTTTGAAGAATCTGTGGGATTTAGCTGGTTCCTGCTTGGTTCTTGAAAAGCTTCAGTGCAACTCTCCGAGCTAAAATAGGCCTTTCCACTGCCCGGTCATACTAAGTTTACATGTTAATGCATTAAGTGTTCACCGAACCATACACACACACACACACACACACACAGACACACACACATACACACACACACACACACACACACTCACACACATTAACATACAGGCAGTGCTGCTTAGTATTCAGGAGGTCAAGATTAAACGGCTCTTTCATTGGTTGATCTTCCCAGGTCACAACCTTGAATAGGTAATGTCAAATTGATTGATTGATTTATACTTCTGAGGGGGTATATGGCATGGATTAACCAGAGATAGGCAATAACACACACAACAAACACACATGTATACCACCCAGTGCACACATACAGCATGAACCACCATATCCCCACATACTGAAAGTGCCCTTTACAACTTTCATTTGAAGTGGTGCAGAACAGAGCAGCGACACAGTAATATTCAAGCATATTGCATAATGCCAAAGTCTGCAAATTCATGTATGCTTGATTTGAATGATTTGCTGCAAGAACTCTTTTGGGCCAAATCAGTCAGTAGTTGTAATATAGAATGCTATATTACAAGGAGGTATGATGTTGATTTCTCCATCATAACGCTTCTTTGCTGTGCATGGTGCCAATCAAGAAAGAAACATTCAAAATAAGAAGCTTTGGATGCATGTATTACTATTACACTCAAATTCAACCTTAAAAATGTTTACACATTTTAGTGTTCTATTTTTTACATTTTTATTTATTTAGTTAATATACAGTATGCTTGTATTTGCCAATTTGTTTTTGCAAACAACACTTTTTTTTCCGTCTTGGAATTTATTGAATTCTATTACACCTCACACAAGTATTTGGACTTCCCAAAAAATCCTGCCTGCCTGTCAATTAGTTTGGAGGTGGAGGTGACCTGTCTCATGAATAAAATTATTGTGTGGGCTTTCAAAAAGAGTCCTTTAAAAAAAAGTATTATGAACAAAATTATAATAATCAAATGAATTTAAGCGCGCTGACATAGTTGGGGGACGTTCTCGGGTGCAGGGCACAGGGTTAGAGATTTCCTGGGTGTTTTACTGAAAAGCAGCAGGAGACAGAGTTAATGTGGTGTATCGCTATCTGAAAGACCTGCTTCTATTACAAGCCACTCATCTCCAACAAACTCTCTCATGACTCGTTCTACCTCCTACCTACTTCTATCTCTATCTGTCTCTCTAGTGCTCACCTCTCTTCATTTCATGGCTGTTTTCTTCCTCTATTTGCTTGACAAGACAATGGATAATAACCCTGCAATAGCACAGAGACCGGCAAATGAGAGTAATCAAGCTGTCTTGTCCTGGTGGCGTTCAGGTTCACTCATCAAACCCTAATTATCACCCTGGAAACCAATGTTCCGCTTTAATTGTTCTGATGAATGAAATATTACAGAGAGGAGTCGGGCTGCAGCCGAGCGGAATAACAGCTTTTAGCCATAAAACACAGCAGAGCAGGAGGAGGAGGATGAAGAGGAGGAGGAGTGAAGGTGACTCAGGAGAGAACGAGAGAGAGTGTGAGAGAGCTGGAAAAAGTAATGGAAATAGAGTTCAGCAAGAAAGACGTAAGAATAAGAGGGAAATCTGGGAAAAAAATTAAAATGGCAGAGAAAAACTGGGAAATGACAGCAACAATGTTCAGGGAGGCAAACAAATGACTCGGACTGAGAATGTTCAAGTGTGGTTTAATTGCTTCAAGATAGCACACAAAGAAGTGTCCGGCCAGTAATCGAGACAGATTGCACTCAGAATTTTTTTACATGTCTCCCAGTTGAGTTGTTCCAATATAAAAAAGCACTGAATTATTGGGCCTGCATTCCCACTAACTGTTTCACTCCTGATGTTAGTGCTCACTAGTGACAGAGCACATCAGCAATCATATCCTTAATACTTTATCCAAGGCGGTCATCATTTCAGTTATATCAGTTCTCTGTCTCTTTGGCACTCATAACACAATTAGATGATGTGTCTAAAGTTGTTTTGTCTGATTAAAAAAAAAGCATAAAAAACCAAGAGAGCATGAAGTAAAACATCTGTCAAATCCACCTTCACTGTGCATCTGCAATTGTTTTTCAAGGCTGTCAAATGGATGGATCCTCTCCACTCGTGCACACAAACACACCTATATGCACACAAATCTCTTGTTCTTGGCTTCAATTGTGAGCTCCTAAAAACTTCTTGCTATCTGAATTTGTACCAGGACACCTTGCCATAATACACTGGTGGATGGCAAGAATATCCTGTCATCAATAATGGAGAGTATGGGACATATCCGCAGGTGTTTGTACCATTATTGATATCAGTTCCACCACCCCCAGTTGCTCCCAGTGCAGAAACAGCGGGGGTGGAGCCATGGAGGGAACAGAGGGAGATGGCTGACAGAGTAAGAGAAGCAGGAGTGACACACACACACACACACACACACGTACTGTACCACACACAGTATAATCACACAGGTGTACAAGCTGGTACTGAGAAGCAAATGCATACACACACACACACACACACACACATATATATATATATATACACACATATGCATGTGCACACAAACAAAAATCTTCATCTAACTTTCACTAGGATTGATGAACAAGCCACCGCCACCCCCTGGACAGGCATGTCTTTATTGCTGCAGAGGGACATTCATTTTCACAGTCTGTACATATTCTACACAGACACATGAACACATATCATGGAGTGTTACATGGTGTGTGTGAAAATGTATGTATGGATAAACAGATGGTAGCTGGATTAGTGGAATTAAAGGAGTTCCACTGAAAATGAAATTGTGAAAGAACAGGAAATAGAAATTTTGCAGATAAAAAAATTAGAAATGTAATTGGAAAATTTACAGCAGATGTGAGAATGCACAGGAGAAGACATTTTTTACACCAGGGCAACATGTTGCAGACGTTTCTGGTCACACATATGCAGTCATTGTCTCAGCACCTCATCATTAGCTTATAAAGAACCTGATCTATAACAGAGTCTGCTGTCCTTTATGAATATAAACACCATGTAAATCCCCACCAGACAGTCATCTGAAACATCAGTGGAAGTTCTAATAAACATTGGAGACAGTTTAATCATTTTCTACCATAACAAAAATAATATAGCTGGAGAGTTAATTTTGGTGAAATTAGATTAGATTAGATTAGATTCAACTTTATTGTCATTTCACAGAGTACAAGTCCTGAGACAATGAAAATGCAGTTTAGCATCTAACCAGAAGTGCAAAAGAGATGCAGTGCAGTTTAATGTACTGTAGATATGTATAATATATAGATAGCATAACAGTAAGTGTAGGTATGAATATGCTAAGATATATACATATGAACAGTATTAACAGAATGGATAGTATGAACAAAATGATTGCACTAAGATATATACAATGTGCACACTGGTAACAGTATGAACAGTATGAAATGTAAACGCTAAGAAATGCAGAATAAACAGCTCAAGGTGAGAAAACAATACAACATACACACTATAGATCAGATATAAACACTATAGACAGTAGTATAAATATGAATCTCATTCTGCAAGGTGCAAATGTGCAAAAGCTCAGTCAGTGGAGTAAGGTGTGTGGGGGTGGGGGGGCAATCACCATGGTGCAGAGTTCAGGGGAGGAAGCTGTTCCTGAACCTGCTGGTCCTGGAACAGAGATTCCTGTAGTGCCTCTGAGAGGGGAGGAGGGCAAACAGTCTGTGACTGGGGTGAGAGGCGCCCTTGGCAATGCTGTGCACCCTCTGCAGACACCGCTTGTGCTGGACAGCCTCAATGGCAGCTAGTGGAGTACCAGTGATGTGTTGGGCAGTTTTCACTACCCTCTGCAATGCAATTCCAGTCTGAGACAGCACAGTTGCCACCAAACTGTGATGCCATTGGTGAGAATGGTCTTGATGGTGCAGCAGTAGAAGTTCACCAGAATCTGAGGAGACAGATCAGCTTTCCTCAGTCTCCTCAGAAAGAAGAGATTCTGGTGGGCCTTCCTGACCGGGGTTGAGGTGTTGAGGGCCCAAGAAAGGTCCTCGGAGATGCCCAGACACCCAGAAATTTGAAGCTGGTGACACGCTCAACCTCTGTCCCATTGATACGGATGGGAGTGTGTTTGCCACCTTTGGTCTTTCTGAAGTCCATAATGAGCTCCTTGTCTTCTTGGTGTTGAGGGCCAGGTTGTTGTTGGTGCATCACGCTGTCAAGTGCCGGACCCTCTCCCTATAAGCTGCCTTATCATTGTTGTTGATGAGACAAACCACCGTTGTGTCTTCTGCAAACTTGATAATGGTATTGGAGTCATGTACAGGAATGCAGTCATGAGTAGAGGAGAGGACTCAGCACACAGCCCTGTGGGATGCCAGTGTTCAGGCTGAGGGTTGAGAAGGTGAGGTTGTCTAGCTTAATATCCTGGGGTCTGTTGGTTAGGAAGTCCAGTATCCACTTGCAGAGGGAGGTGTTGATGCTAAGGTCACCTTGCTGATCAGTTTGGAGGGGATGATGGTGTTGAATGCTGAGCTGAAATCGATGAACAGCATTCTTACATAAGTATTGCTGTTGTCCTGGTGGGAGAGGGCGGAGTGTAGCACTCTGGAGATTGCGTCCTCCGTACACATGTTCTGGTGGTAGACAAATTGAGTGGGTCCAGTGTAGGTGGTAGGCAGGATTTCAGATGAGCTAAGACCAGCCTCTTGAAGCACTTCGTGAGTGGTGGGGGTGAGTGCAACGGGGTGGATGTTGTTTACACTCACTGCAGAGGAGTGTTTTTGCACTGGCAAGATGGAGGTGGATTTTAAGCACGTGAGGACAGCTGCTTGGACCAGTGCAGGTTGAGGATAACATTCAGGACCTCAGTCAGCTGCCCAGTGCTGGCCCTGAGCACACGTCCAAGGATGCCATCAGGGCTAGCAGCCTGACTTGCATTAATCCTGCTCAGTGCAGCATGCACATTGGTGGGGGAGAGTGTAAGGGGCTGGTGATCTGCAGGGAGCACATCCTTGATGGCCGCCTCCTGGTTGGCCTTGTCAAAGCGGGAGTAAAAGTTATTAAGCTCATCAGGGAGGGAGGTGTTGCTGGTTGGGAGTGAGGTGTTGGTGGGTTTGTAGTCCGGGATGGCCTGGATGACCTGTCACATGCGTCGGGGGTCGGAAATCAGAAGTTGCTGAACTAAATGGAACAGTGTTGAGTCTGAATACTTTGCCCATTGCGTGACTGGCCTCCCTGAATGCCTTTGCCCATAGTAAATTATGGAGCAGATGTAACTAGTCCTGTAAAACTATTCTTTATTGTACATTATTTATTTCTCGTAAATACATAATACATTGAGCTATACAGACAAGTGTACATGAGACACACGCACATACATATTTATATATAGTATCTGTATTTGTCCTGAGAAAGTAAACTGAGCATGATCACCTCCACCACTGTGTCCACTTCACTTTCACACTGGAAGCGTCCCAGTAACCTCACAATATTCTGCTCTTAAAATGTATTCAGTAGATTATAATGCAGATGTTTGAGCTTCAGTAACCTTAACTAACCATTTTAAATGCATTCATTTTCAAAATGTGCATGCATGAAACATTTAATCATATTCTTTTATCTTCAGTGTGCATCTGCTGCGTTATAATTAAGCTGACAGTGACTGGAATGGAATCAGGGGTAGATCTCAGACTGGAATCAGCCTATACTGCCTCCTGTGAATTCACTACTGTATTTGTTCATTGTTGACCGAGTGGAGTGTGCACTACATGCTACATTTTGTCATGAAAAGCAAAAAAATAAATAAATAAAACAACAAAAGCCACAAGTACATGGGGAGGCTCTTTTAGTGGCCGGTGATAAATCACTCGTTAATTGTATATCCAAACTATTAAGCTACCAAGGTGGTTGGCAGGCTGGGTTAACTTCAAACAAGGGGAGCGTGACTTGTAGGAGGAGCAGAGTGAGACGAATGCTAAACGGGAAAGATCAGAGAAGGAGCGTTTTTTTTCCAAAATAAAACATTTCCTACCTAATGTCTTTTGTCCTTGGGGCTCATATGGAGGTCTGTCTACCGTGTTTCAGCTAATGCACAATAAAAGGGAAAAGTAAAAGAGCACAGCTCAGGTTTATCATGCCTCTGGGTTGTAGTGTACACCACACACAGCTGTGTGTCGTAAATAATACACATATATTAGAGCAGCAGAAAACAGGCTTTGACTGATGTGGGTTTTTCAGAGGCCAATACCAATGCCAAGTTTTCTGGAACAATGCGCCAAAATAATGTGAACCTTTCATCCCCAAAACCTTCAGCGTTTCTCCCAATTTCACTGTTGGAAGGTAGAAAACACTGTAAACTAAACACACTAAAGCACATAAATGATATAAGTGGGAAAAATGATCTCACCAGTCTTAAAGACAGTATGTGTTCGGTTGATCAATTTAAACCTCTACTGTAATAAGATGCAATGTAAATTTGAATTATTGTATAAACATCAATCAACTTTTTAACCTGGCATTGACAGATTAATCCTGCAAGTAATGGACATTGAATATTATAAGATACAGTTTGCATATAAAAAGTATCAACAATTGGGCAGAATAAAAGTTTATTTTTCATGTGGGGATAGTAACAGTAATAGCATAAAGCAAAGAGAATATCAAATAGGAATTATGTAAAAACCATAGAGCAAGCGACAACAATTCAAACTGTTCAGATGATAGCAAAGAACAAAACAACAAAACAAATAAACAAAATTAAAACAAAAGAATTAAAGCAATTGAATGTGTTTAATGGATTCCAAAAGCAAATCGGCCTACTGATCTGTAGCGTAGCTGTTTTCAATTTCATATCACAGGATAAACTAGAAACAGTAATGCTGGCACTGCACAATAACAGTGCAAGTCCTGTAAAAATTAGAAGTCTTGTTCCTGTCGAGGGCAACAAGTCCTTGCTTCTTATCTGCAGTCCAGCTGAGTTGGTTGGTCCTATCAGCAGGCTGTTATCTTGGTGCCCTCTTAAACCTCAGCACTGTATGAGCTACCTGGGCCTTATCAGTGTCTGTCCTCCTAGAGAAGGATCCATGGCCGCCGGGCCTTTACCGACCCTGGATCGACCTCTCCTTGGTTTTCCTCTTCCAACCTTGCTGGCCTGTTTTACCCTGAGCACTCTCCCCCCTCCTCTCTCTCTCTCTCTCTTTCTCTCTCTGTCATCCACTCACTCTCACCCTCTCTTGCTGCCAATGTCATGGCATATCTAGGTTTTAAAGCAAGCCCAGGTAACTTTTGTATAAAGACAGAACACATTCTTTTCTGAGAAAAATGAAAGGTTGGAAGTTGAATTGAGCTTGAAATGAAACACACCTATCCTCAATTCAATACACTCAAGGGCCTTATGTGGTCAGGTAGTCAACACATCATTACGGGCTAGAGGACACATGGTTTTGGTCTCGTTCCACTTACTCTCAGACAGGTAGCCTCATGATGACATGATTAAAGTGACAGTTCAAGGGAGTCTGTATAAATGCAATGAGCCATTAAACTGTGATTACCACTCGTGCCCACAGCAAAATAGTAACTTTAAGTAATTTTAAATTGTTTTAATGCATATAGCAATACATCTAATTGTTGCATCAACCCTTGGCAACACACTGGTAAGTCTGGTCCATGTATTATTTTAAATCAAGGGAATAAGCAGTACATACTAATCAAATGTAAGTATTTTGTCATTCTACCTGTAAATTTATTTAAGTTTTCCTGAAAACCCAATGTTTTCCATCTGACAGCAGCAATATGTTTGTATGTCTGTTTATACTGGGAAATGCCACATTGGTATTCATAGTGTGCTGTATTTAGAGCACCCAGCACCTTACGGCCAACCAATTATTCCATAACAATTGAGAACATGCATATTAGAAATGTCAAATTACAAAAACTAAATGTGCTCTGTGCATGCCTTGCAAAACAATAACTGGATAAACAAGACCACACAGCTTTGCCAAAGTCAAATGCAGTCTCCTACTTAATGTAAGATACATATATAAATGAATTGTTGTGCAGCAAATTTGAATCAGAATAGCATATAATACCCTCACAGAGTAAGGAAAAATAAAGAGAAACACATCACTATGTGCTCGGTCTGAGAGAGAAATAACCCAAAGAAGTCATGTGTAGAGGTAATACATTCATGTCATTTTCAAACTATACTGTTTACCGTAAAGGATAGGTTCATATCTTAAAACAATAGCGCGCCCATATCTATACTGAAACAGTTTTGGTAACTGTAATCATTTCTCCTGTTCTTGCCCAATGTGAGTGATGGGACAGAAAATCTACAGTCCTTAGTCTATGTAAAAATAACTTCCACAGTTCAGCTAAAGCTAATATCGGCCCTCAGCTGTCTGAGTCAGACAAAAGAAGTGGGTATCTTCCAAAGTTATGGTCTTTTTAGTTTGAAAATCTCTTATTGTGTTTCTGCAGACAGTGTTTCTTGCTGAGTTGCAGTGTAGAGACAGTTACACAAAGAGGGAACTGGCACAAAGAAAAGACTAATTTTGGAAGATACCCTCTTGATTTGACTAACACACACTATGTGTGCAAGACTCTTGCTTGCTCTTTCTCTAACTTGCTCTAAGATTGGATCTCTTTGCAGCATTATGGACAGGTAGAACAAATCAGTGACCAATACCTCTTACCATGTACATATAGGTATGTTGTGAGTATTGTATTCAGAAAAATGTCAACCTATCCTTTAATACACTTTAAACAAAATAAATTAAAAACAGAAAAAATAAAGGTTACCTCATTGTTTCCCTTATTAATATATCTAGAGAGATCTATACAACAACATTATTATTAAAACATGAAAGAGAAAACTTATAACATTTCCTATGAAAATGACAGACACTCCAACAAATATTTTCTATTTTTTTTTTTTTCTGAGAAATATCAAATATTAGATTGGATAAATATTGGTATTGATATATATTGGTATTGGTATTGGTGTTGAACTCTTGCTGCTTTACTCAGTATGAGCACACACACTGTATACTTGCACATTAATTGAAGTTGACAGAAAAATGAAAGAACATTAAGACTGCTGATGACCCGCTACTTCTGCGAAATAGCCCGTCTTTCACCGGGCCATTAAAAAAAGGACATTCATGTGCAAGTTAATCTGTTGTGACTCACGATATTTGACAGGCCCAAGTGGTTGCATGGTACTGAGCTGATGCTACCACAGGTATAGGTGGGTGCTGAGAATGGTGACGGTGGCAGTAATTATTGGAGTGGTGATGGTGACAGCAGCACTAATGAGTGTTGACAGCCACACCCCCATGGCTGTTTGTTCTAATAGCCTAAACATCAGGCAAAGAATGAATTTGCTTTTTTTTCTGTCCCTCTCTCTCTCTCTCTCACACACACACATAATCATATTTTTCGATATGTAACGCTGCAATTAACATACACGCTGGTGTGATCATCACCATTAAATGTGCACGCACAAAAATGAATATTCATCATTGAATATGCACAATTATTAAAATTAAAACAATCCTCCTGATCCAGAGACAGTTGACTCATGCTGCTCATATATTCATGCTGTTACATTCATTTTCACCCTGACACCACAGTCTGCTGCTGTTGAGTATCTCACTCTAGCAGATGGGGGGTTATGTGTATTGTTCAAGGACACCTCAAGTATAACATTTTTCTCTGCTTAGGTTTTTCTTTTGGTCTTGGGCTTAAAATCTGAAACTTTCTCTCTCAACCGGCATTAAAGGATAGATTCAAAATTTTTCAAGTATGTCTTTAAAACAACAGTACGGTGCCCATTTGAACAGGTTACCTTGCAGTAAACCATTTCTCCTGTTCATACTGGCAATTAAAACATCCCCTTCAAATGTGCTTTCAAATGATGGGGACCAGAAACCAGACAGTCCAGACAGTTATTTTGTGAAAAAAAATAGTCTTCAGCAGTCTAAGTTAGTCATATCAAGTGGATATCTGCCACATTTTTTTTAGTTTAAAATTCCCTCTTTCTTTTTCCTTGGACAGTGTTTCCCTGTTGATCTGCAGTGGAAATATAGTAACAAAAAGAGGGACTTTGGCACTAAAAAGACTGGAACGTTGAAAGAGATCTACTTGATTTGACTGATTTGGACGGCTGAAGCTTCGTATTAGCTTCAGATACACTTTTAAATACATTTTCTGCACAGAAGGAGAACAGTGGATTTTGGCCCCCATCACTTACTTTACAAGTGCATTATGAAGGGATCTTCTAATGGCCAGTATGAACAGGAGGAATGATAACAGCAAGAAAAACTTATTTCAATGTTAATTTGGGTGTCTGACTATTGTTTTGAGACAGACTTTCAGACCCGTCCTTTAACATGCATCCCGGATGAACTTTTTGCACTTGGATAGAACAACTTCACTTCAAATCTTGCCAAAAACACTTTCCAAATGTATTGATTATCAAATTACCATCTATGGGTCATTTGGTTTGGTTTTCACATTTGCTGAAGGAGGAAAGTTTTTCTGCACTCACCGTAAATCTCAGTTTAAGATGTGTACATACTGTATAAGCATGATTTGTCATATCACAACTAGTTTGGAAGTCAGTCACAGTCCAGAATTCAACTTATGCAAGTTTAGTGCAGAAACTAAAGCTTCCAGCACACATATACTGAGAACTGAGTTTTCAGTGAAGTAGGAGACATTTTGTGTCTAGTTAAACTTCTGAAATGAAGTATACTTAAATATTCATATATTCTTGATTTTTCAAGGAGGGAGAAGAAGTAGATATAATTTTAAGAATGTTTAACTGCGTAATTAATATTTTTTGTGGAAAGTAATTATTAATTCAAAGAATTATTATTATTATTATTCCAGAATATTTTTATATTTTTTTAAAACTTGTATCACCTTTTTGAGACTGAATCATCAGTATACTTTGCACAAATACAGTATACATGTATATTAGGGCTGTTACATTTTCAAAAAATCATTTTTGAATGCATAAGAATACCTCATAATTTGAATTAGTTTGAAACCCACATTGCTCAATCCTGTTGCTGATTTGACATTCGCTGTGCCTCTACTGCCTTACTTGAGTGACAAGTAAGGTGACCTCAGATTCGTTGTCATGGTAATGTTACTTGTAAGGCAGTTGCATTTTTCAAAGTCAGCAAACAGCCTTACCTTAATCTTTTTTTCAACAATGATATTGAATCCAAAATGCTCCCACACATTACTTTTCAGATGGTTTGGTATCATGATTATCTGTTCATCACGGTTTGCTAGTTTCCTCCATTTTGCGTTAACAAAGAGAACAGCATCTGCCTGGTTTACTGATAAGGTGACAGCACATGCAATAGATTAGAATGAAAGTGCATTTTACACGCCCCTGTGCACGGACCATTGCGCTTGGATTAGACACTAATATAGATGCATGCTAATTTCATTGGAAAAGGGGTTTAAACTTTAATATTGGAACACTAGATACCTGCATGCTGAAGCCAAAAAGTGGCTGCATGAGGAGTTCATCACGAATTTAGCCATGTGTTTGTTTCCCCTTGCATGTTTGCCCAGAGACCACAGCCCAGGAGAGCCAGAATTACTACAGCTTGAGAAGCAAACACTGCAACCAGCACTCGGCATTCTTTTCAGAACAAAACAAGAGGCCCAACAGCAGAAAACAACTGTGTTAATTTGCCTGATCATTATATTGTGACAACTTATCTGGCTCTAATTTGGAAATAATGAATTATATTAGCTGCAAATCCTGTTCCCTTCTAATTAGTGGCTCTGGGACCAGGTTTGTCGTTTATGAGACGTTTGAGAATGGAGTAATTACATTGTATAAATCAATTAGGGCCCTCCAATTGTGTACAATGTGTTTTCCACAGCAGATTAAATGGTGCTCATGATAAAGACAGAACCTGTCCAGCACACTGTGAAGTGGGAAATTAAAAGCAGGATGAGGGAGGAAAGGAGAAGGAAGGAAAAGAGTCAGAGAGGAGGGAGGACAGAGGAATCAAAACAGGGCTACAAGGGCAAGGGCATGCTGGGAGGATAATTTGCACTTCCAACTCATTCTCTCACATGCAGGCAGGGAGACAGATGTGTGCAGAAAGGCAGAAAGAGTGGGAAATGAGAAAAAAAAAGAAAAAAGAAAAACGAAACATGTACAGTCTGGTTAGGTTTGGTGTGAGCTGTTGAATGTTGATAATAATGTAAAAATCTCTTGGTTTGACAGCCACATTTTCTGTTTTTGATTATATAAAAACAAAAAAATGTACAAATGTCAAACTATAGCATATGATGCAATAGCAAGAGGCCTCTCGAAAGTGGTGTCAAGTCTTTCTCAAGTGAGACAATCTGGATGGTCACGTCACATGAATTCCAGCAGTCACAATTGTTCAGTTAAGTATATCACATCAATATATTTATCAAAAATATAGAACTTTGCAAATTCTGTGAAGCAGCTTGTCCTGTCGTCTGCAAAACGAATGTTAGCTTGATCCACTACAGTGCAGAGCTGTCAACAGTAGGCCCCCCATTTAGTGGTTGTCAGTCATCATTAGTTTTACCATTGTCAGGATGTGACATGCTGGTAATTTGCTGTTATTACCAGAACATATGAAGCTGTCATCAGTGAACACCACTTTTGAATGTCATGATTGTTGTTTCTGAAATAATAATAATAATGAATAATACAAAGTATAATATACCACTATTACATTGCACTTTTTACCAAATTATGAGCTAATCGCTCCACTTTTATTGAACACTGCTTCATCCTCTGTGAATATTTTGTGTCACAAAAATATATAATCTTGAACAATTTAACTGTAAAAGTTATCAGATTCAAATAACACAACATTAGATGTGCAAAAATAATTAGACTACACCTATTGTTCCAGTGTTTTACATAAGTATTTTACTTAAGTTAAGATTTCATATCTGATGGTGCTCAGATTGCTTTTTCATTTTGTAGTCACAGGTTGTGAACATTAATTAGACTCCTAATCAAACCTAACTGGTTCTGACTACTCAGCCAACAAAAGCTGATAATATACCTTCATTGAATCTCTGAGTTATAGCAGGGATTGAAAGACTACTAGAATTTTTACACATGTGCAGTAAAAGAAGTCTGGCCTTTATGTTCAAACTAACCCTAATCATAGACTATTATCAATATGGATTTGATTTATCAATATAGACGATGTGTCTCCACTTCCTACCGCTGTGCAAATATGAAGCCAAAATATCTCATTTCCACGAGCTGCCATCTTGCTTGTGTGACGTCATTTGGAGCCAGAGTCTGTGCAGTAGAGTCTGACGGAGGTTTGAGAGCTGCTGTCACAGCTGTCAATCATGTCACACCCCCTTTTTATATCGTCAAATAACTAAATAAAAACAAACTTATCAGAAAAATGAGCACTTGAACAAACATCAGTGTGATAAGAACTACCTAAAATGACAGAAACCATCTTTGGGAAAAATTTATTTGACATATACTTTGATTTTTTAGTTTGGCTCATGTCCCATCTGCTAACATGGAGGGGGCAGGATTTATGACCTGTACTGCAACCAGCCATTGGGGGGCGATCGAGGAGGCTTTACTTTTGGGGAGCTGTCATGTTGTCCATTTTTATATACAGTCAATGACCTTAATAAAATGTCCCTCGGGAGAATATAAAAAGTCCCTCAATATGTTTCAGTTGTGAAGGAGTCCTGTTGGAATTATGCAGGTACAATGAATTGTCCTTCAGCAATTCCTCTTCTACAGATGGGCACTTGAACAATGAATAAAAGGACTATTGACACCACAGCAGGTGCAACAAGCAATATTAAGCTACATAAATTAAATAGCCTGCCACTTTAACAGCAGAATAAAACATCACCAAGGCTGACAACATGGAGATGCACAAACAATATAAACTCCACAGCGGCTGCAGCAAACAAAAAACTCCTATGAAAGCAAAAAGAGAGCCTGCATGGTTTTTCACACAGCGGAGTGTGCATGCATACACACACACACACACACACACATACACACTTCAAAACTACAGATGTGTAAACCTGATTTCATCACAACTTCTGCACAACACTATGTTGCTAGGCAAGCGGCGGTTATTGACGTTCCCCTCTGTAGAGTGAGTTGAAACCATCAGTGACTTTGTTGTTGTACACACCTGTCTGAATGGCATTCTGGGAGCCGAGCGCCACGCACAATCTTCCACAATCTGCTCTGTGTTCAACTACTGTTTGTTCATTCTTAGTTCTTAGTACTTAGTACAACTTAACCTCTCTTGTCCCAGTGCACTCCTCCAAGTTTTCAAAAGGTTTGAGCTCAATGAGCGCTTGGCAGACACAACTGAGACAGGGATTTCAGCAGGAAGGAGAGAGTTCCTCCTGACAAAATGAATGTTCACATTTAGAGCATGTATTAAGAATGGATGCAACTTTAAATGTACAGTAGAAAGGTACAATACTTGAAATTTAAAAAAAAAATACTTAAAAGTAAAATGTCTAATTTTTAAAAATACTCAAAAGAAGTATGAGTACACAAAAACAACTTTGTTACAGTAATTAGAGTAAGGTACTGTGTTATTTCCACCCCTGCTAAATTACGTATTTATTAACATAAAACTTAATTAATAACTTAAAATTGTGCAAGCTAAATCGATAGATTCAATAACTGATCAAAAAGGATGTGCATGCTGTGGATATATTTTCTTGTCCTTGTACACATGGCCTAGCAGTTGTTTTGTTTCTGTTTTTAAGCTGACTTGCAAGTAAAAGTCACTTGCATTCAAATTTGTATTTAAGATAAGATAAGATAAGACTTTATTGATCCCCAGAGGGGAAATTCACGTTACAGGAGTGCAGGAAACAAGGCAACAGATAAGAACTAGGAGTAATAAACACAACACAATAAAAAGTCAAGTAAATGGAATTCAATCTATATACATAATAAACACTATACACATCACAAGGCTACATGACCTGACTTGTGGGTTGTAAAAATAAAAAAGTTGTGCAAAATATTTGTAGAAGTAATTTAGGCAGATGCACAGAAGTATGTCAGGTAAATGTAAGGAGTAATGGAGTAACAAGTACAATATATCCCTGAAATTTAGTGTAACATAGGTTTTTAAGTGGCATATACTTAACTCAAGTACCTGTTAACTCAAAATTTTACTTTTCTATTTACTTTATACATTGCCGGAATTGGTGGGAATGCAGCCGAAGTGCACGCTTCATCCTGTCCGCTGTGGCCTCTCTGCTCTGCGTGTCTGTGTGTGTATGTGTGTGTATGTGTAGCTCAGCCCCGCCCTCGGTCAAACAGACACAGACAGAGAGCAGAGGAGAGAGACAGAGACTGCATGCTGTTATTGGCTGGGGGCTACACACCCACTGCCCAAAGGCTGATTCCCAGAAACATCCCAAACACAGTAAAATAACAAGAAAATACAGGCAGACGGCAGAGTCTCTGTAGATACATACACCGCCACACACTTCTAGTGGGTTATATGTGATGATTGAGAGGGATTATTTTTGTATTAGTCTACACATAGTTTTTTTTTTTAGGAAAATCCATTATAGTATGCCTTTAAAAAGACTGTATTTGTTGAACCAATCTGGGGATCTATACCATGAGCTACGTATTCTATGGCTCCCTTTATAGAGAAGATGAGGATGAGGCAATTTTGGCATACAAACTGTTCAAACATCATCCGAGAGAGTGATGACACCAAAAGTAGAGGAGAGGAACAAGATCACAGATTACAGAGCAGCAGAAGTGAGATAGAAAATGATGAAACGATTCAACAGCAGTAAAGATAAGGGGAGAAGTGAGGAGAAGAGAAAGATAGTAAATTTGCAGTGGAGAAGAGAATTGTTAATTATATGAGGAAGGGCAAATAAAATGTTGAGTAAAACAGAATTTGAAAAGAAATTCTAAAGATTTAATGAGCTGAAGGTGTTAAGAACTTTTTGTGTCAACATTATAAAATTGAATATTACATTTTTCTTTCTCCATTAAACTCAGTGGCGACTTGAATATAATGAGCAGCACTGTATTACAACACCAATCGCTTTGTTCTATATGAACTTTCATCACATAACATTTTTACTCTTGAAAGCTTTTAACATTTAATACTGACTGGGATATAATTGATCTCCTGCAAATAACGTACACTTATAAGAAGTAAGGCAGATTAATATAAAACTATTAGTCTCAAGTATTACTTTGGGGTCTTTAACTGTGGCTCCCTCCCCTGGTGTTGTGGTCAGAAAATTGCAATTTGTGGTTACTTGCTCACTGAGCAATGTCTGATGAAGGTATGTGCCTCTGTATGTGCTTGAACCTCTGCAGATGCGTGCACTGTGGGCAGGGTTTCATGCCCAATTTTGATAAACAAAACACTCATACACACATAGATTGCAAAGGAACCCAGAGCTTCATTTGAAACACCAGAGGTAGCAATGACAACGGCTTACTTTTCAGTGACTGAGACATAAATAAATAAAGAAGAAGTGGAGGCTTGCGTGACAAGAAGTGATTTAACAAGCCCCTCTTCCCTGTTGTTCTGGAGGGTTTAGTGCTTTGGCCTAACCTCTACTCAAATATCACAGTTTCTGATGGTGACAGAATCTGCTGGTGCAAGCAAAACAAATGTTGAATGAATTTGATGTCAATCCTTCACAGCTTGGAAAGAAGGAGGGGTGGAAATGGAGAGAGCTTTTAGCAATACACACCATCACACACATCACTCTATTATAAGATTTCAGGTCAGGCTGTGCATAAAAAAGACATAGAGCGTCCTCTGCTGCTGTCTCCAGACCTCAGGCCTCTCTTGTACTACATAGATTAGTGTGTTGATAAGATGACAGCATGACAATGGTTATTAGGGTATTAGTTTACAGCATATGTACTTCCTTGCAATGAATAGAAAACCATGATATTACTAAAACATGTGATTCACTAAGAGGAAAGTAGAATTTTAGAAAAGTAGGTAAATGCAAGGTAATTTTTCATCACTTTAAAAAAAAAAAAAAATCCTTTGTGCACTGAACACTCCCTAAAATCCATTTAATCTCCCTTCAGCTCTCTTCAGCCACACATCCTGGTCTTTTTCATTTGGATCATCAGTTAATCATATGGATTTTGGATTTTCTCACCAATAGGACACAAGGTCAACAACATTTTTAGATCCATTGCTCAGTTCAACTAGTTCCCCACAAAGAAAATATCCTCTCACCACTACTGTATTATTCTCTGCAGAGATGACTGCAGTTTCTGACATACCTAACTATTAGTTTGTAAAATCTGCAGAAACAGTTATTATATCTTTGCTGTCAATATTCATAGTAGACCATTGCCCTGTACTGGTAGATTTTATAGATTGGTGTGACAGGTTGGGTCTGCAAGACAAAAGCGACCAGCACATAATTGGGCCAACAGTTATCTAAGGGCAGTCAGTTGAGGTGATGGAAAAGTAGCAATGCCAGTATTTTCTAAGGAAGCTCAACTCATTGGGGTTAGTCCCCACATTTTATTAAGTTTTTATAACTGCTTCATAGAGAGTATTATCCTCTTTTCAATGATTTACTGGTATTAGTCTCTTATCATCCAGAAGAAGAGCCTACACAATGCTGTCAGTACATTTTCCAAAATCTCCCTTTAAGATCTCCGGCCACCATAAACAACACACTCTTCAGAGGACCAGTAAAATCCTTCATGATGCCACACACATCTTGTTCCAGGCCTCAGAGTGGCTCCCATTTGACTGATGTCTGTGCTGCACCAGTTGTAGAACAAAGAGGAGAAGGGCAATCTTCATACCTGAAGCCATTTGTCTATTTACCACTGCCTCCCCCCCTAGGGAATCTTCCCATCTCCACTCTACACTGATGTCTGACGTGCCCAGCGCTCTATTAATATATAATGTGCACTTTCAAATATGCACTAGTTGTAGCACGTATTGTTACTATGTACTCTGTTAATATGCACTTTTTTCATATTTTAAGTATTTATTGTGTCATTTTATCCTGTGTGTTTTGTTTAGATATGTGTGGTTGCTGTGTATACTTTCATGTCCTGCTGGGGGATGAATAAAGTTCTTTCATTTGAACTAAAATGAATGGAATTGAATGTACCTGCTTAAAAAACACAAAGCTGCATTCATCCAGCCATATTGTCATGGCACTGTAAGGCCCAATATGGTGCTGAAATCTGTGGAAACAAAGGCACAGAAAAAAGCTCTCCCTTCTGGCTCAAGATTTAATAGATACGGTAACAAAGAGGTCACCTATGGGGGAAGACGTAGCAGCAGGAAGAGATGAAGGACTGAATGCTTCAATAGAGATTCTACAAGATAGTCAAGTCTTAGAAAAAAAAATGGATAGCGATCTCTAGTCTATGAAGTCTTGACAAAGTGAACTCAATCATCAATTCTGCTGTCTTGAGGCAGAAAAGTGACTAGGAAAAGTGCAGGATGGAATTTTTAAAGTTGGACATCCATTTTAGCCTCTGTAACTTTGGTTCAGGATCACTTATACTTATTCTGACTTTTTGGTTGTGAAATTTAAAGAGTTACCTTTCAAATGAGAATGAGACATGTCCAATGGCTCGGGCATGTCCTCAGAATGGACCAGGACCGCATTCCTTAAGTTTAAGTAGCCTTGAGATGGACTACACCTGGAAAGAGGAAACAAGGGAGGCCAGAAACAACCTGGCGGAGAACTGTGACCTCGGAACTGAAAACTAATCTAACTTGGGGCGAGGCACAACACGCTGCATGGGATGGGACCAGATGGAAGCAGATAGTCTTATGTTCCACAGGAAACAAAGAGGATTGAGTAAGTAAGTAAGAATGAGACCAGGGTTATGAACAGAAACCTTTATAATTTGGGTACATTATTTTCAGGCTTGCACACAAAAAAAAAAGGGGGGGGGGGGGGGGGGGGGGGGGGGGGGCTGCTTAGAGGTTAAATACATATAGTAATAGTATAGTAAATAGGGAGTGATGCAATTCACATGTTTATCAAAGTTTGTAATTACCACAACCAATCTTTCAACCTTTCACAACTAACCTTCTTTTGATAAGATCTTGAAGAAACTGTAATGTTTGGCCAAGAAAGTAATTCTAATAAGCCTTTGAGTGAGGATGAGGAACAATATTTTCATTTACAAAGACTTTTAACAGTTGTATGTTTCTTTGTTTGGGGATGTGTTTACAGTATAGCATAGAGATTATGCAAAATATAACTCTAAAAACCAAATTATTCCACAATTCATTATTAATGATAGATCATTTTTAAACATCAGATTTATGCTTAATATTTAACAATAACAATATTAATAAGTAAAATATCTTATGGTAAAATAATTAATTTCTTGTGTTTCGCACTTTATAATAACTACAATTGCTTACGCTGCTGCTCATGATGTCTGTCTTTTTCAATGACAGGGATACTTATTCATAATTTGATGCTGTGATTGCACAGAAGTTAGGATTGCACAGAAGTTTCCCTGCAACAAGTGTACCATCAGAGACAGTGTTCAGTGCAAGTGGACATCCTTTCATCTAAAAGATCAAAACTGACTCCAGAAAAATTGAACATGTTGACATTATTGCACTTCAACCTCAACTAGGCAGCCACAGCTGGATTACCACGTATGTAGCTAGATTAAAAAAAAGAACATTCATTTAGTAGTGATGCAAACAGGTAAGGGGTAAGAAAAGTGAGAACACTGCGTGGATAGAGGAAACCTGCCACAACTAGAGGGATCTGGGGCCATTCTCCCCCGGAAGAAAATTTTGAAAGATATTTACTTTACATGCTCATTTCTAGTTATTTTTAAATATATTTGCATCTGCCTGAAAACTAATTCAAACAGCCATTATGGGGTGAAACAACCCTACATGAAACGAATCAATAATCAACACACTGATCTGCAGCGCTCACTTTTCTAGCCAATAGCGTCAAGCCACTTTGGTTCATGTGTAAAAAAGAGTACCCTGCTCTACATCTGCATTTAAACTGTAAGAACACAAAAATGCAAATGTGTTTTGGCAGATGTAGATGGAAAATATCAGCTTCAAATGGCTGCCCACCCACCCATTCATCCATCCATCTGTCGCTCTAACAAGACATAAAGGGATGAAGAAAAATATTGGCAAAAAATTAGTGCTCGTTTTCACAATATAAAATGCATCTAATCTAAAAAGGTCATTACCATTAATCCACTAGATACAGTAAATGCATCTGCTAACTTCTATAGCTCCTAATGGAAAGGAGGAGCTGTTTTTGAGTAACATCATCTTTTTTGAGAAAACAGCAAATGTAGTTTCTTTTCCCTCCAGAAATTATTTTTGATGGTTTCTTTCATCTTCTTCATTTTAAAGTAATATTTTAAAATCCCATACAAAGTGTTTTATATTATCATTAGGGCTGCAACTACCGATATATAAAATGTCAGTAAATAGTAAAAAAAAAACAAAAAACAAAAAAAACCCTGTTATAATTTCTCACAGTCAAAGATCTTCAAAGGTCTTCATTTGTCTGACCAACAATCCAAAACCCCAAAATATTCAGTTTGCTCCAGTGTATGTCAAAGAAAATCATCTAATTTTCACATTTGAGAAGCTGAAATCAGCAAATTTCTGGCATTTTTGCTTAAAAAAAAGTTTGATTATGAAAAAAAAGAAGGTTACCAGTGGCAGGATGGTTTTCCTTCCTGAGAGCGCAGGGCCACACCAGGACAGGCTGTCCCGGTGTGCACCCCCTGGAAGAGGTCCTTGCAGCCCTCCTGATTCCTCACCTCCGCTGAAGAACTTGCTCAGCTGGCGCTCCTGACTCTCTTTTCTGAACATTGTACTTTATCTCTTCTGTACATTATGCTTATTAATGGCCTGACATAAGGGCAACACATAAATGGAGAACTGTAACGGCCCGAAGACTGACCCTTGAGGTACACCATGAGTGAACTGGGAAACAGAAGATGGGAAATTTTCAACAACAGAAAAGGGTCTATTGGACAGATAGGAGCATAATAAATTGAGAGCAGACCTATTTAGAGCAACCCAAATTTCAAGACGCTGTAGGGAGTGGTCTACTGTATCAAAGGCCATACTCAGGTCTAGCAGGACCAAAAAGGAACTTTCACCTTTATCTGCAGCAAGGAGTAAGTCATTTTTCACCTTAACTAGGGCCATATGAGCACTGTGTAGAGCTCTAAAACCAGACTGATAGTTATGTAAAATGCTGTCAACATTCATATAGGCAAACAGTTGAGAGGCAATAACTTTCTCCAACACCTTAGATAATGAAGATATTTTAGAAATAGGTTGATAATTGCTGAGGGTGAGGAGGTCAAGATTAGGTTTCTATGACATGGGCTGCACAGTTACATGTTTAAAATAAGAAGGAAAAGTACCAATGGTCAAGGTGCAATTAATAATAGATAAGATACAGGGACTGACAGTGGGCAATACGTCTTTTAAGAGTTTAGAGGGAATAATATTGAGCCGGGAAGAGGATTTAATATGAGAGACAGTGGTTTCTAGGACTGAGAGGGAAATTGGCTGAAATTGAGTCAGCACTGCACAGTTTGGGGAGGGAGGGCATAATGTGCAGATAGGACATGCATGTCTGAAATGATCTGAGTCCTAATATTCTCCACCTTTTTTTAACAAAATAAGTCAGAAATTCCTCTGCTAATTCAGGGCTAAGTTCAGTATTAGAGGTGGAAGAACTGCTCACCACAGAATCAATAAAGTTAAATAAGACTTTAGAGTCATGGGAATTACTGGAAATCAAACTGGAGAAATACGCTGATCTTGCCTCTTTAACAGCAGTCTGATAGTTGACCATGTGATTTTTTAGGATGTCAAGGGAGACATGTAGCCTATTAGCCTTCTATATACGTTCAGCTTTTCTGCATTGTCTTTTGAGGGCCCAAGTGTGCTCACTGAGCCATGTAAAAGGATTATGCTCCTTCTTTCTGATTTTTGAGCAATATGACCAAGGATAGAGAGGCAGATATTGTTGAAAGAATTAGCTAGGTCATCCGGGCACTGCTGCTGCATAAAAGAGCTTGAGGTCAAGGTATTGGAGAAACTAAACACAATTTACTGGCTGAATCAGCATTAAGATCACATGACAGGACAGTGGCACAAGGCTTACCAGTTGAAGGAGATAAGGGAACATTAAGAACAATCAGTAGTATGCAAGGGTTGAGCTGTGCCGTAAAAAAAACTGTCCTTTGTTTGTCCTCTTTTCTGGTGTGGTAGACATAGCTGTACAGACAGTGAAAAAATTGTGTATAGAGTGCAAGAGTGCAAACATTTCAATCCATGTTGGACTTTCCTCAGTTCAAAATGAGGCATGCATGATGATTCATCCTATATGTGGGTTACTCTACAGGTGCACCTAATCAGTGATCTAGGGCTTGACTGAACACCCGTGAAGCCAACTGCCTCCAGATCAAGTCATTACAAACACATCAGGATAATATATTTTCATAGTATCAACACATTCTCACACACATACTGATGTATATACATACAAATTTTAGCATTTACACTGAGCATTGGACCCACTGGTACAGAAAGACAGTAAGATAGTGTCACAGAAAACAGGTCATATGTAATTCTTCATTCAAGCCACTAGGAAGTAGAGTTTTAGGTAGAAGATATATCTGTGTTCACATTGGAGTAAAATTTGATCCATGTTTCCACCACGACAATTGGGAATCATCACGTCAATGCCACAGAATGCCACATCCGAAATAGAATGATTACCATGTGCAAAGTGTCTTGCAACAGCTGATTTAGGATCAGCTTAGCAGATAACAAAAAAATCCAGCAAAATCCAGACCCTCGTCTGAATTCTTTCATTTTCTTTGTGTTATCTTTGTGTAAGTCCTTCTTTGCTGTAATGAAACATTAAAAACAATGGCTTTATGATCTGAGACATAAAAGTGAACGAGGTTCACATTTATGAGGAGAAAACCACTAGTGAGGACTAGATCTAAAATATGGCCATTAGAATGTGTGGCACCTTTAACAGTTTGGTTTAAACTAAAAGACTCAATAAGATCCAGGAAATCACAGGAAAGAGGGTTACAAGGAAAATATACATGGATATTGAAGTCACAAACGATGAGTATGATATTTGGGTATAACAAGAGAGATGAGCCCAGAAAATTCATGACTAAAACAATTTAGCTTAGGAGGTCTGTATAAAAGTATACAAAGCAGAGGAACTGGACCACAAATTAAAAAAAAAACTTAAAACTTCAAAAGAGTTCAAAGAACCAAAGGACAGAAAAGAGCACTTAAAGCTATTTCTAAGGATGACAGCAGTGCCACCACCCTGATGTGAATGCCAGGGGAGATGAAAATGGGAAAAGTTAGCAGGGGTAGCCTCAATTTGCAGGGGCAATTAGCCCCTCAATTAGTAAGGGTGGCTGTGGCTCAGAGATAGAGTGGGTCATCCACTAATCGGAAGATCGGCGGGTCGATCCCCAGCTCCTCCAGTCCGTATGTTGACGTGTCCTTGGGCAAGATACTGAACCCCAAATTGCTCTCGAAGGCTGTGCCATTGGTGTATGAGTGTGTGTGGGAATGAGCATTAGAAACTCCTGATTAGCAGGTCGGCACCTTGCATGGCAACCTCTGTCATCAGTGTATGAATGTGTGTGTGAATGGGTGAATGTTGGCGTGTAGTGTAAAGCACTTTAAGTGGTCGGAAGACTAGAAAAGCCCTATATAAATGCCATCAATTTACCATTAGGAGTAAGCCAGGTCTCAGCAGCCATAAAAAAATCCAGGCAATTAGCAGTTATAAAATCATTGAAGAGGCCACATTTTAGAGTGGCAGGTGACAGAACAGGGAATTGTGGAGCAGGAGAACACTTAATATAGTGCAGTGATCTTTTTTTAGGACCACCCCTAGATTGGTAAGTTGAAAAAAAAAAAAACTGGATCTGGAGTTCCAGATAACAGGGATATGAGGAACTGGAGGCCGACATGGGGAGTTATCATACAAGACAGTATGTGGAACAGCCTGGTTTTGAGCCTGGGTATGATTGATATTTACTACAATAGTGGACCAGTAGAGGGAACTAGAGTAAGAAACAGTGCTTGTGCTGGTTGCAAAGTCATGTATTGTAAGGGAAGAAGAGTTTTTGACAGGTGTACTGGAGTATGACAGTCACACAGCTGGGCTAATCAGAGTGTTGTGAAGAATACTGGAAGACAGCATGCAAGAGGTTTGGATGTAAACTATCCCTTTTAAAAATTGTATCTTGCTCCCAGAACAGATTAAAATTGTCAGTAAAACCAATGTCCCGCACACTGCAGTGAAGCTGGAGCTAGGAATGGAGCTGAAGCAATCTGGTGAAGCGTCCGACTCCGCAGCCCAGAGTGGGAATAGGGTGAGAGATAAACAGGTATTTCCTATTGATTTCAGGGAGTTTAGAAAGTCTGATGAAATCTTGTTTGAGCACTTCAGATTTCTGGAGTATCATTAGTGTGTGTGTATGATGATCTTTTTAATATCTGAATGTTGTGAGAGCAGGCAGGGGATTTCTGTCACAGCACCTGGGAGGGAAAAAGTCTTTGCCAACTTGAGTTTGATATCTCTGATAATGGAGTCACTGATTATCAGCATCTTAAGTGGGGAGTGCTGTGCTCCCTGATTCCGTGAAGGAGCTGCACTCCCAAAGCTAGACTGTGCTTGCGGTGCAATAGAGGTGGCACCAGCTTGCGGCTCAGTGCAGCGAAGAGTAGGAGGCGGAGCTGCACCCCACCCCTGGTAGATGGCCCGAGAGCAGCCTGGTGTCAGGTGAGGAAGTGATGGAGACAAGCCCTTTGCCAGAGTGGGCTGCCTCAGTGCAGGGGACCAAGGACCAGGCATGAGGGTTGCCAGCGCATGGGACTGACAGGCCAATTGGGGGGTTGTCTTCTAAATCAAAGATGTTGAATTTATTTTTGAGTGGAATCTCCTGAGGTGGATGAGCGTGCCTCCCCTTGGTTAGTGAGACCAAACTAGCCTAGTCTCATGTTAGATAGCCAACAAGCTTTATTGATCTGGTAGTCCTAAAAACAGTGATAACACCTGAGGCAAGTTTTAGGACCAGTCCAACTTTTTTCTGATCATTTCAAGTTAACCACAGCTTCTATAAAACAAAACTTAAGGGTACTAGCTGAGCTGATAACGTTAGTGACTTTGAGTTGTTAACTGTTTTCAACTGTCATTCATGAAATTGCCTTTTTATTATGGGTTTTGATGATTTTCCATTCATTTTGGTTTGAGAGATTCGAGTGGCTGGAATATTCATGTGCAGATTATATGGTAAATCAATTCCAGTCCCTTCCTTCCTTCTCAAATTTTCACATTTTTAAAGCAATGTATAGCCCTTACATACAAGAAAAAAAAATGCATGGAAACAGTCTATTTAGAAGTTTGTTTCTAAAAGTTTTTTGATGGAGAAGACTCTGGGCTCAGCCCCTGATGGTTAACAGTCTAGCCAATGCCCCTGGAGTAGAACTGGCTGGGGCTTTGGGTTTAGCTCCCAGGAGGATCCAGGGATCTTCAGGCTGGCTATTGGTGTCATTATCTGGTACCAGAGCTGAGCAGTCAAGGGAGTGGGTTGGGCTGGTCCTGTCCCGGATATCACAGCTGGAGGAGCCCAGGACCGCAAGATGTTTAGCCTGAGCAGTATCGACAGTTGAGAACTCAACGACGAGTTTGTCCTTCTGACTGAGTTCAGCCTCCAGATGAGTGATGTTGTCCTTCAACTTTGAGAAGGTAAAATGGCAAGAACCACACACAGTCATCATGCTAGCAGTTAACATCCCACTTACTCTCAGTCATTTGAGTGGAGAGTAAGACCAGTCCAGAGCGTTATGAGTAGTTAAAAGTTAGCCACCAGGAATAAAAACAGCCTAGCCAAACCAGCGTTAAAAGGCTGATCAGACGCTAAAGTCAGAGCGGCCAGTCAACATACACTCTGATCACCAAGTCTCCATCAAATGAAATATGTGACTTAAAAATGACTAAAACAAACAGACTGAAAGAAGTACCTGCAAATAACAAAAAATAAAGCAGTTTTACTGCAAAAAACTCAAAACAAATTCAAATCTCAGCGCATATGTGTGACAGATGTGACGTATGTAGGATGTCCGAGTTGGATATGACTACATTGTGTCTACACAATATTATATGACAGTTCAGGACCATATTCACATTGCTCCAGGTAACAGTCCATTGCTCATCCAGTCTAGTCTTTATAGTATGAAATTCTACTGGCTGTCTTTGATTGCTTTTCATTAACATCGCCAAGCCTTCCTTCCCCTCTATATGTCTACACTGTGGTCCAGCTTTGCACTCCATTACCTCTAGGTGACAATCTGCTATACACCCTGATCCCTTCAGGACACAGTCCAGCCCTATATGCCTTCAGGTGACAGTCCAGTCAGAAAAATGTCTAGTCCAGAGGAGTGGGGCTCCTCCAGGCCATGATCTAGCCTTACACTTCATTAAAATTGAAGTGTAAGGACCATATCTGCAAACAGTCTGGGCTTGTTAATACCTCCACTTACTCTCCACTCTCTGCTGGTCATCTTTAGGACATTTTCACAACAGAAACATTCCCAGAGGAACAAGAACCTTTTGAGGAATTCAGACATCAAACCTACAATTTGACCAAGAAACCAGGCACTAAATATACTTTCTGTAAGATAGTTTCAGGTGCTAAAAATCCCTCTCTCCAGGGATAGTACTTTCCAAGGGACCAGGACCTTTAGAGGCAGGGTTTTCAGGGCTAAACAAAAACACCGCACCTGCTTTAACTTTTGTACCTGTCATCCGCCTCAAGGAAGTACTCTAGCTGGTTCCATAGTTCCTGTCACATTTTGGTCAAAAAAGGGCTAAAGTGTCCACCTCATCTTTGACTTTCCCTCTATAGTCAACACATCTTTCATCAGAATGAAAACTCAATATCTCAGTATTTTCGTCCCTGATATCCCAACTTTTCTAACTCAAATTGCTCTGAATTGCTCTTATCAAACATGTGCCAAACAAGTGTTGCATATGCAGCTGCTTCATTCTCTGAGCCACTGACTGGAGTTTAGAGGATGCACCAATTTGTACAGAAGCTATACTAATCTGAAAAAAATCTGATCATCGAACACTGTCTATAACTTAGAGCTTTTAATTTAGCCCAACTAATTTTTCCCTACTTAGCCAAATCCCTGTACTTGTGCTTGTTCTCTGTTCTAACACAGTGTATATATTCTCTTCCACAAAAGTACCCTTGAGGTAAAGTAAACATAGATCCAAAGCAGCAAGCGGCAGTTCACCATCCTGTCCACAATAAGGTGGAGATCAAAGGCAGCGGTTCCTCTTCAGTGCCTGGGAACACATGCTTTGATCCTCTATTGGCTTGACCTCCATTCGACCTCGTGATTTCAAACAAAGGCCTTTGTTCTCATTGTCAGACCTCAGGAAGGTGCCAGATGAGTACAAACTCCAAAGTTTAAAGACAAGGGAAGATTGGATGAAATCACTTAAGGGGGAGAGAGACATTATGCCAGGAAAAGAGAAAACAGGCCCTAAGAAAACAACTTAAGAAACAATTCTGTAGGAACTGGTTAAATTGTGTAATAGACTAGATAATTCTTAGAGTATGTATTTTTTTAGTCTCATAAAGTCTTGTCAATTTTCCTGGTCAACGGTAAACACTAATGTCCATGTCATTAGCAAAGCTATTACTTAAGTGTGGAATGTCAGCATGAATGACAGGCTGAAGTTTAAGGAAGTCAGTCTTATTTTATGTTGATCAAAAACCATCAATCAATGACTGTATCTCTGTATTTACAACAAACTGTTGTTTGGGTTGTCCTCCAGGAGCATTTGGATCTCTCACCATTTGCTAGAATCAAATATGCTAAATGCAGAATAACAAAGCGTTCACTATGACTTGAAAACACTCTATTAATGCACACACTTTTTCATGCACATTTATGTTTCAAAATATACAGCAGATAAAAATGGCATGGAGCTCTTATTATGAACCAAAGGAAGAGTTTAAATATTGTCTGACATTGCAACAGGTTCTGCATCACAAGTTTTCTCTTTATTGATTCCTATATCTGTCTGGTATTGCTATGTTGTATAGATTATTCCACACTTCACTGAATAGTGGATGCAGAGGGAGCCCCTAAAGAAAGCACATCCTTTATGGAAGTGAAAAACTGCCATGTCTTCAGATGAGTTTAATCAAACAAACAACAACAACAAAAAGGTTCATATGAGCTCCAACTATATGAGTTTGAATGTTCATGAAGTTGAATCGTGATGTCTCATCTATTTACAGCATACCCCATTTCTGTCTCAACAAAGGAAAAGTAGACCTGAGTTCAGTTGCAACCTCCAAACACACACACACACACACACGCACACACACACTCACACACACACACACACACACACACATACACACACACACATACTCCTCCTTCTATTCCTTCCTCTGCAGTAGGACATCATTTCACGGGCCTAATATGAAACCTACTCTACAACTGTGCTTCACCCTGTATCCCATTACACCGACAATCATCATCCCCCCTATGTCAAACTATTTTGGGGACTCTGTGGGAGGACTTTGACCTTGTGTCAAACTGCTTCAGTCAGAATGGAAGAGAAATATTTATACCTGCCAGACAGATCGTATGATGTTTAATTCATCAGTCTAAGACTGTGGCTTTCCTGAGATAGAGGCTTTTCAGGGTTTATGACCCCTCATTAACACTCAGCAGGGACACACTCCTGGAATGGGTTCACTTGTGTTTCTGTATGACCAAAATGATGCAGGTGTGTTTTGTGTGTGTGTGTGTATTTATATCACATACAGTGATATGTATGCAAATGTATTTTATATAATGTGTTGTTATTTTTATTATTTTGTATATTTCTTTTCAATTTTTTATTTGCCCAGCTGCTGTGTCTGCACAGCTATCTGCCTATTTACTGTCAGGGTGTGCCTGCCATAATAAATAGCCACCATGGCAGCATTTCTTTGCCCCCTGACCCAGCTGTTGACTTCCCTGTCAGCTAGCACACACTATACAGTATTACTCCCATGGAAATACTTAGATACAATCATTGTTGTGCAGGTAAAATAAATGTGGTGAATACTGGCGTTGAAATTATGATTGTATAAAGAGATGAATGGGGAGTAAATAATGGGGATGGATGGAGGAAAGGTGGATGAGTTTGGATGAATGATGACACTTCTGAGGGTTGGGAGGCCACTCCCACCCCTCCCTCTGTGTGGCTCACATATTCTCCATATTCTTGACCTTACCACAACTTTTCAGTCTTCCATCTCGAGAGCTATGACATACACATTCAAAAGAGGACTATTCATTAAGGACAGAGAGCAATTTATCACAGTAAAATTTGGATATCAGCCATTTAAATATATGGTAAAGCAATCACATAGCATGTCAAAATCACTGTGAACATGTCTAAAAGTAAAAAAAAGAGGGATGCGAAGAAAAAGGAACATCCTAACGCCAAGTGTCTGTTATCGAACGCAAGCAGGAGAAAACAGATGGGGGACCTAAATTGGTATTCAGTCAGACTTGGTGTTGTGTGCCATCTGTTGAGAATAAGATGGCACCTTCAGATTGCAGAGGATAGATGAGAGGGATACTTGCTCTCTGCAATCATCCTGCCAAAGCCACAGCTTCCTGCGCTTTACACTTGTTAGAGCAGAGAGCTATTTTCATTAAGTGCCACATAAGTACAGCTGTGATGATGCTTAGTATGGGATTTGTGCTGGAACGTTTGAAACTCGATGCCTGAATAAGTTTTGCATGCATGTGCAAGATCACAGATGCAAGCATTAAGGATTTAAGCAAACCTAAAACCCATGTAAATGTTATCTAAGATATATAATTTTCTGCTTTTGACAGCTGGATTAAAGTATCAAGATATTTATTGCTGAGATATTTATTTATTTACATATTATTAGACACATGTCTCTTTTACTTTGTGAGAATGCAGTTTTCTTAGTGGTTAGTGTTGTAGCACTACAGTACTGTAGCTTCACTGACCTACTACAGTACTTTTTTGATTTTCATCTATGAAATGTGAACTATTTCTCACCATGACTAACAGATATTCAACAATGTTATCAATATACATGTTACATGAAAATGTTCAGAAAGCAACAACAAGACAAAGGCAAGTAGTTGTTTAGTGTATATAGCCTTTTTTACCTTGTTCCATCTGGGTTGTGAGAAGAGAGAATTAGTATTCATACTGAATGCATTATAAGCAATCAGCACAATTCTTCTGTTTTGTTTATAGATATTAGTTATGCCATTCATCTGATTTAAGGATTTAAAAATTTACAATTTAAGTTACTGGTAATAACTAGGTTTGGTGTGAACATTAACATATGCATTGTGAGACTGTAACCCTTCAAAAAACAACTGCATGACGCCCTTGTTCCTACTGATGTAAAAGAAATACTTTACTTCACCAGAAGACCTCTGGCCATACACTGTAGCTGTTGAGTAAAGGATTTACTATGAATTCCCACTTTCCAGTCTGTTGCTAATGCCTCGTTGCTGGGTGAAAGTTGTGTGTTCACATCTGCTTGTATATGTGTGTGCGTATGTATGTGGCATTATTCTGTGCACCACTTAAACAAGGTGAAGATAGTGAGTGTATTGGATGTGTCATACAGTGTGTGAGTTGCACTGCCTAGATTGTGCCAATGTATGTATAAATGATTTTGTACGTGTGCACGATGTGTTTGTGATTGCCATGTTATTGTGTTAAGCAGGGGCTCCATGCCAAGTGCCTCTGTGGTGCTGCTAGGTGGCTCTGATAACTGCTGCAGACACAAAGCTGTCAGAAAGGACAAATGAATGTCATAACACACGCACACACACACACACACACACATACACACATAAAATATTACTGTCAGATTATTGTGACATATCTTTCTTTTGTCCCCTTAAATATTCTTATATATGTCACACAGTATACTTATTTTTCATGGTTTCCAGGGGGAAACACAGTTGCATAAAAGAGCACATACAGTTGTCACAGTTTGGGTTTTTAGTTTGGAAATGGCAATAATTAATAGCAATAGTACAGATGCACCAAAACGTCTGTGCACTTACACAAAAACACACACACATATGCACACAGAGGGATGATTGTAATTGATACTGTGAGCAGTGCAGATGTGAATTCAGCAAGACAGATGCAGGGGTTCAACTCTGGTACCACTGCCTGATTTGCATGAGCTGCTGTTTGCTTGTCAGTCATTAGGATGTGCACAAACTCACAGAGCTCTGGCAGCTGAAACAGCCTCCCGACAAGGGAACGAAAGCTTGTGCGTGTATCAGAGAAAGAAAGTGGAGTGCAGCTTGTGTGTCATGGCTTGATTTATATGTAAGGCTGATAAGGCTGGAACAACCTTATCATGGTGCAATACAAGACAAAACAAGACACCACTACAGCCACAAAACTCACTCAAGTGGATATTTTAATTTTCACTTGTTTACGAGAAATAGTCAATGTGCAAGTTCATTCATGCTAAGAGTAAGGCGCTAATTTGTGCATGTATGGGCATACTGAAGCTTAATGGCTCAAACATTGCTTTATATTTATCTCTGCACATTCCCCACTCATTTCCATAACATTTTACTACCTTTTGCATGGTTAAGCATAGATGATAAGAGCTGAGAAAATAATGAGGCACAAAAAAGAATCAGATTTCAGTCTCATTAATAAAATCCTATCTATCTATCTATCTATCTATCTATCTACCTATCTATCTATCTATCTATCTATCTATCTATCTATCTATCTAATTTAACAATTACATATACACACATCTACTGTAAGTGTGTGTTTCGGCAAAGCTATTCATGCATCTGGTTTAGTGTCTGAGTTAATTATTGATCATTTGAGCATTAATGTCAGGGCTGGTGAGAGTAATGGTTTGTTCATATTATCAGCGTGAGGATAATAGGCATATAAAACTCCGTGCTCCCTGTACATATCACATGCATGACTACAGCCTGTTAAAACACCACAGTCGGACACACACAGACTATCTATTTCTATGTTTTTTAAAGCTCGATAGATATCAAATCTCTCAGTATGAACAGATGACTGCGTTTGTGTAGGTGAGTGATGCCTGTTACTGAGTGTTCCCTTGTTGAAAGAAAACTGATGGATTAATGCTTATGCCACTTTACTGAGAATTAAAGCATTTTATGTTCAGAGTGTAGTGTGTTTGACCTTGTGGATGTTTTCTCATTTTTGCCCTCAGGATTCAGAGTTCCCCCTTGTTGAATGGACATCCTCCTGAGGAGTAATCAATACATTAGAACTTAGGTGAGTAAATACAGATCAGTAACACTGTTGCCATTCAACCAGCATGATCACCTTTCCTGGTGAGGGACAAATAGAAATAGATGGATTGAGCAGTGGTCTGCAATAAAAAAATGTGTCAAAAGCACAACTGCTAACATGCAGCATTACACTACAGTACTACAGTAGAATGTTAACAAATGGTATTAGACATGCTGTAGAGATGTGTCACTACACATTATCAAACCCATAATGTAATTTTAATCTAACTTTGTGGGAATTCAGCTTGAATGACTTTAGTATCTTTTAGCATTTTGAGCGAGAGCTAACAACTCCAGGGTGACAACTGTCCCTTTTCTTACACAATCACTAAATTTTAGGGGACAGAAAGTAATTGTTACTAGTTAATGAGTTTCAACAGCAAAAGTAAATTACATGTTAAGCTTTTTAGTCACTCAGCTCAGGTCCATCAAACTCTAACACCACCACACCCACACATCACATCTTCTGTAGGTGTAGAAAAAGAAAACGAGAGTGTGATTTAATGAGCAGCCAGCCAATGGTATCACAACAACAGCTACAGCTTAACCACAGTGAACACAGCACTCCAGAAGTCCCATCCTCACTGTGAAGCTGTGGGGTTCACACACATTCAGACTGTCAACAAAAACCCAGGTGATTCCTGCAGCTTACTGGTGGTGAGGTATCTAGCCAAGAAGACACAACATATAAATGAAACAACTTTGGAGTTACTGGAAGGTATATTCTTTCTGTTTTGAAGGAGGCTAGCCACATTACCTACAAGCTAGCCCCTGCCCCGAGCTAACATATATACATACCCTCAGCTCTAACTCCTGATGTCAAACAAGCTGACCCCCAAAGTGTTGAATTAATAGAGCCTAGCAGGATTACTAACTGTAGGTGAATGAAATTACAGAATTTGAAATTGTAATCCATTACTTGATACTGAAAAAGTAATCGTATTACTGTAACACATTACTTACTAATGTGTGGATGCCCAACACTGCTTATTTTTATGCCATGTGCTCAAATATGAAGCAACTTTGGGGGTTATTAATATGTTTAGTTTTGTTACACTCAAGAGGAAAGAAATTTGAAATATGAAAAATGTTGAAAGAATTAAATGTTAGAATATTTGTAGCTGGTATTTTCCCAATAACAGTTGTGTTTTATTTGCTATTTATGTATACATGTACAAGTGGCTCCCTCAAATGTAACACCCTCAAACACCCAAAACAGTTAAAACCATATCACTGACCTACTTTCTGACCGCACTGTGTATAACAGCTGTTACCTTAGTACAAGATTTTAACATTTATAAAACTTTCAGTTATCGCTGATTTTTACACAGTATTGCATTGTTTTTAAATTCAGTATGCATATTTTTTTTTCATCTGAGTTCTGGGACTAAAAACTTTAATAGCAGTTTCTCTGAAACTGTCTATTACCACCTCTCCATCTAGAAAGGTGACCCTCAGTCAAACTGTGTACTGGACCCACCACAGCTCTCTCTCTCTCTCTTGCTGTGTCTCTCCATCTGTCCATCTCCCTTTCCTACAAACAGTGAAAATGCAGGAAACAGCATAAAAGGCAACATGGTAGGGGCCAGTGGCGGTGGAGGGTGTTTGAGATCGGTGATGCCAGGGATGATGGGATGCAAATGGATGCATGAAGTGTTTACACATGGCTAATTCCCACCTGTCAATCAACCTAGAGTCTCAAGAGATGTTAAAACCCTTCAGACATGATGGGAGGGAGGAAAGGAAGAGAGGAATGAAGGGAAAAGAAGGGGGAAAGAGAGTTTGCCAAGGAAGAGAAAGGGAGGAAAGGAAGACATCAAGGAATATTGTACACTAATTTGAGGAAGATTGCCCTGCTGGTTATGATTCTACTATATAAATTACTCATAGTATATCAAAGGTGAGCAAAATTTGATTGTACCTACCAGGGTACATTTTCTGAGCAAGACTCTTTACTTTCTCCACATACACAGTCACCAACATTCATACCTGAAAGATGCCCAGTAAACCAAAGTCTGATCTATTAACCAGAGAGCAGCCTTTCACTGCTGCACCCATCTGGAGTTCGATCTTGCCATCACAAGCCTGTGTCTCTAACCTTTACGTCGTTCATTTTTTAACCTTTATTTATCCAGGTTAGGCTTGGCAACCATGAATGCTCATTTACAGAAAATTGATTTATCAGAAAAATATGAATTTTCCAAAGGAAAGGAAGTTTGTTGGTGTAGATAAAATTTGCAGCTAAAGGCACAGGACATGATCATGTACTGTTTGTTAAAGCGGTTTTTCAAGCAAATTCTCTGTTGCAGGCTCGGATTCTTTGAGAGCTGTTTTCACCATATCATAACCATTTGCTATATATGGTCAATTCCTGAATAAGGAGTTAGGATCAAACAGCTAACAGGGAAAAGTGAGCAAAAGAGCCACAAGACCAGAAAATCTGGTTTTGAAGTATGACTTCAATTTTAATTAATTCCTAAATCTCTGAAAGCAAGCTAAATTGACTATCTGCTGTTCTTAAACAATAAACAAATACCTGATACCTCAGTTATAAGGCAGTAACTCCAGCCATTAGACTACTTCCCACTAAATTAGGCAAGGTAGAGAATGTCTGAGAAAGACAAGGAGAGCAACAGGGAGACAGAGAGCAGGACTGGTTGTGTGAGACGCTGTGAGAGGGAAAGAGAGAGCCTGTGAACCTAGTGTGCTGATGAGCTGTCATCTTGGTATTATGCAAATGAAAAGCAGCTGGTTCACACAAGGGTCAACCTGACAGGAAGTCAGTACAGCAGCAGCCAATCACAATGTGTGCTGGCTGTCAGTAAGGAGACAGCCCTTCTGTACCAGTGACAAGGTTTTTAAAAAGATAACCGATAATCTAGAAAGTTTGGTTTCTTCTTTCCGTTCAATGAAACATGTGGACAGCATTTTTTGTCTTTTAGTTTGCAATTTATTTAAAAAGATGGGCTTATTAAATGTTATGAAATTGTTATCTTTTATTGCTTTAAATCACTGAGCATATGAGAAATTGTAATTTTAAAATGTTTTTATATGGAGGACTTGAGCCGTCCTGTTTGAATTATAATTTTTCCAATCCCATTAACTCAAGATCACGAGTCATGTATCTCATTATCTCAGAATAACATCTCTTGTCATAATGGGTTAATCTAGTAACAGATAATTGTCATGTTATCTCAGCAAAACATATATAACTCTTTCAAAGGCCGAGAATGAACTGTCAGTCTCAAACTTTTATGTCAACATGAATGACAAGTTCAGCGCATATAGGCTCCAAGATTCAGAACAACAGAGTAAGCAGCCCTTGAGCTGAGATTGTTTAGTCAAATTTATCAAAGATATATTGGTTGTACCGTATTGCACACACACACAGCATGCACATTTCCAGTATAACAGTGTGTACCTCTCCAGTGTTCTCTTCCCTGGTGGCTTATGTTTCAACTCTAAAGAATTTTAAATGAGAAATGTCTCAGAGGAGTCTCCTCTCTTCACCTATGATTTCCACCATCTTTTCTTCAGGAGTGAGTCTTTGGAATGTCACACCCCAGTCAACCCTTTCACCTCCATTTCAGGTGACTCCTCAAGACCCCACCGTGCTTCTTCAGAATGATGAAGGCCTCTCTGATCTGGTTAACTGATCCACTACTGGGAATAGATGTGAATTCAGATGTCCCATTTACTTTTTTTTTTTATCTGTCTCCTACTAAAAGAGACGTAAAATGTGCATTTATTGGTCATAATTATTAGATGAAAATTGTACATGGACTGAATATCTTCTATCCAAAGCATTATAAAATGTGCCTCTCGTTCAGCCATTCACATACCGATGACAACAAGCTGCAATGCAGGGTGCTAGCCTAACCATTGGGAGCAATTTGGTGTTCAATGTCTTTGCCCAAGGACACTTTGTCATATTTACAGGAGGAGCAGGGGATCGAACTGCCAACCCTGTTATTAGTGTACAACACACTGTACAGTACCTGCTGAGCCACAGCTGCCCTGAATATGACCAAAAATGACATATTGTTAGTCATATTATTATTAGTCATAACACCTACTGAGCAATCAGAGCATTTCGGAACATTTTTGTAGAATCATGCAATGAATGTCATGAAGCACAAACTGTTGAAATTCATTGTTTATCATACTTCTTAGTCATTCACAAGCAGACAAGCACATTGATGGCCATCACTAAGTTCAGCTCATAACACGCATTGATCTCTTACTCAAAAGTCCCTGCATAGATATTCAGCTAAACACAACTCAAAACTGTAGTGACCCTCAGTACGTAAAGTAAAAGAGCTAAATTAAAATCTAAAGCACATCACATCACGATCTATAAAAAATAAGTTTGTTATTACTGAAAATGAATTGGCAGCTAGTTTGGTAAACTGGCAAATTGCCCTGGAGGTTGATCTCTATGCAATTAGCTAATCCAGGGGGCTAATATCTGTGTTTGCTTTTGGTCAGACTCAAAGAAAAGGGTTTGATGAGAAACAATGAGGAAATGATTTCTGTAAAATTTCTGTATAGGAGGTGGCAGGTGCAAAGTTTACATGACCCATGGTCAGAGAGTCCACAATTATGAGAATAAGACTTTCCCATTTAGTTGTGATGCTTATCTGTTACTGTTCATTGTCTCCAACATGTCCCCCAAATTAAACAACAAAATACTGTGTTGGTCCATGCACTCCTGTATGACATAGTGGCGTTTTATCATCTGATGCCCCTATCAACCGTTATCAGCATGACAACATAAGTTGTCTGTACCTTCCGTACCAATACGTTTTATGATTTGGCAATGCTATGGTTAAGGTTTGGATGAGTTTACATTGAAAAAATACTTAGGTTTAGGAAAAGATCATGGTTTGGGTTAAAATTAAATAAACTAGTTACAGATGGCAACCTCCAGTGTTAACGTTCAATGTTTTTTTAACCCATCCATTCCTCCGGCCCTCCTCCCTATGTGGACTTTGTTGTTATATAATAACATCACATGATTTCCTCCTTGGCTTTGGTCATAATTACTAGAGGCCTTCTGTCACTTGAATGTTAATATATATTGTTTTGGGGCAGTTCCATAAATGACTGATCCTGTTGTTTTTCTTGGGAGGACAGTCTCACTGTCTCCTCTCTTCATTGGCCATCATATCCCGCCATCATAAAGACAGAACTGGCACTGAGCAACACATCCTGATGATAATAAGAATGGATTGTGATAATGAGATATGTGTCTGTTAAATTAAGCTGCTTTAGCATGGGCTAAATAGACCAATCGCCATGTAATCATTTTTGATGATCATCTCTTTCATTCTCCCAATATAAAGTAATATAAAATACTACAACAATGCCCACTCTGTTGCTACATCCTCTTACTGCTCTAACAGTATATTTGCTGAAAAAATCACAATGAGCCTCCTCTGCTGGTCTTCAAAAACTTATATTTCTTCTCTCACAAAACAATGTTGTTTTTCTCCATTCATCTGAAAAAAGGAGAGTGCCATTCACAAACAGTTGGCTTCAGCTGGCATTTGGTCTTCTTCCCTATATGAATACTCAAGACCACCCTGACTTCATCCCATGATGAGACACCTAGATCTCTGATCTTATTCATAACTTTAAGTCCACCACCTGTCAGCTTGACAGGTGATGTTGAGCTGACAGGTTTTGTCAAAGTCTGTCTGCCATACATGTCTCCTCATATAATTAACCCATAAATATACAGTTCCCCCTTTTTTCATCTCAAGTGGCAAGACTGCCATAACCTTTCTTACAGTATCACAGACACATTATTTACCAGCTTGTTCTAGCTTTTCATTGAAGATAAAGGATGTTTACACAACAAAATATTCAAACCCAAGACTATGTATTTATGGCCCTCAAATGGAAATATTCTAGATGTTTTCAGCTTGACATATTTGACATCTCCGGAAACGTTTGGACCTCTAATTGGATCTAAAATAAGATTCCTTGGGTTTGAACAATGTTTGGCTGCACAGCATGAGTTTATAATGAACCCCTGGTGTATCAGTGAGTGTCAGCACTGTATGTTTTGTGTTGTGCATTAATCTTTGTATGGACCCTAGTGCTGTGCAGCACCACCACTACTAAGATTGGTCAGCCCTGCTTTTCACCTGATCATGGACTCAGATAGTGGAGTCTGGCCAATCAGTGTGCACACAACCTAGGTGATTCGTTCACACGCACGCATTTTGAGGTCGAGAGGATGTCATATAATGTACAGATTGTAAGCCCCCTGAAACAAATTTGTGATTTTGAGCTAAAAGCTAAAACTGACTTGACTTGTCATTTTGACACTTTCATTTATATTTGTTACATCTGCCCCTGGGACATCATCTGCCAAGCCCTCTACAACTAATTCAGTGCCTCTCTAACCTGCTGCCACTCCCTGAGTGGCTCTCTCCTTCTCTCTCCCTGTGTGTGTGTGATTGTCTGCACGTGTGCCACAGTCAGAGCAGAGCCACACCAGCTGCACCTCATCTCAATCAAGACCTCTACAAATATTCAGCTCTGCCACTTCTACTCTGCCAGATCGTAGACTCTGCCACTTGTCAGTTTGCTATGCTTCAAGTCAACTTATTATCAGTTTTACTATTCAGCATTTAGTTCCTTTTGCCTATTTCTCAAATTAAAGTTACTCATCCTGTTTTCCATTTCCTTTGTAGTCCTGCTTACTCTGACTCAGGTCCCTGTTCCCTGGCCCTCGTCTGCTCATCCCTGCTGCTCTGAATTGGATCCCTGCACTACTCAGCCTCCTCGGATTCCACTCCCGAACTGCTTCCTTGGCCCCTAACTGCCCCTGCCCCAGCCTCAGTTCCTGGCTCTCAGCCACCAGCTCAAACTTCCCCTAGCCTGCAGCCCATCTTCTCGGTGCTCAGCAATAAATATCTGTTTACCTTCTTCCTGTCTCCTTGTCTGTGTCTGCACTTGGGTTCACCTGTACTATAGCCCCACGTAACAATATTCACATAAAAAAGACCATAGATACTGAATAATATGACTGCTGTGCTTACAGATGCACCAATAAGGATGGAGAGAGCAACACCTACCTACTTTAATTAACTCTTTTTTAGCTTTTTTGGGGTATCCATTGAATCTGCAAACCCCTCACCACAAAACAAAAGTAGTCATATCTAAGATATGAGATAGAATCAGTGAAAAGCTTGTGCTTTGGAAATTTAGCAAGGAATGTCTCTTAAGTTATAAACAAAAGTATAGCTCACTTCTAAAGGAAACATCTTGTGTGTTACAGTAGCTGTCAGGTTTGAAAACACATCACTGTATCTATTACACAGATTGACACACCAAAAGAGAGTCAAATTATTCAGTTCAATCAATTCAGAAGATTGGCAAGATGTACTGTTTCATGGGTGGAAAGATAAAAACATATTTGAGAGGAAGAGAGCCAAGTTAGAAAAGCACAATGAGTGTGAGAGTGTGGGCAAAGTGAGCCACCGAATGGTGTTGTATGAAAATGTAAAATTAAAGTAGAAAAAAAGAAAATAAGGAGGATGAAACCGGATGAAAAATTCAGCAAAATCTATTTTTGAAATATGCTACAGTATGTGGAAAAAGAGGATATGCTGATAGACATGAAAGGCGGCAACTATTGTATAGACATGCTTAAAATTGCATGACGGGGCTGTAGAGGATTTCAAAAGAATTCAAATGCAGGGTTCAGCTAGAGTTTAAATTAGAATACTGCGCCACTGCTCAGATCACTCTTTCTCTGTTCAGTAGAAGCTATGGTGAAATGCAAGGAAACTCCACACTCTTTTTTCATCCCCTATGATGAAAGGCATCATGCTTTTTTTTTGGGTTCTAATATCTGAGATGATTTTTTCATGGGCTCTGTCATGATTTTATAAACCCTATTATCTAGTTATATAATGGTTGAAATTTATATACCATTTATGACACTGCTGAGCTAATGCTGTGATTTAGATGCGATTTACAATGAATGAACAGGTAGGGGGTTTAGGGCCTTGCTCTAGGAAATTATAACAAGCTGTGTCCGAAATCCCTCCATATTTACTATACTGTATAGTGTAATTTACCCTGTAAATTTATCTACTAAATAGTGCCCTTAAAAATTCCACACTAGAATGAAAAAAGTAGTGTCCATGTCATGTACACTACTTTCTAATGACCATCCTACAGTGCACACAATGCCTATTATATAGGGAGTAGGGAATGAGTGAATGAGAAAATGACACTATTTTGCCACCAGCAATTAGTTTCAGTTAAACATTATGTTGCTAGTGGCAACCTCTACAGGCAAAGTCCCATAGCAGTTCCCAGTTAACCACCATCATTACATACACTGTTTTGTCAGGTCTGTGACAAAGCTATAGACATCTTTAATTCACCCTCTAAATGCCCATGTTGAAACATCATCAGTAAGTAATCCATTTCTTATACCTCGGTGTGTCCAAACTTTTGACTGGCAATGTACTTTGTGACAGTTGTTTGTAATTTGTTTTTCTATGATCGGTTTAGTGCTAAACAAGCTAGCCGTAATGCTAGCTGTCTGAGGCTGATGTTTTGATAAATGAATGTGTATGAAGCAAGTAACTGTTGACTGTTTGGCCAACTGTATTTATTTTACTCATTCGGACTGTACAGCATATTTACGTCTTGTGAACTGTCTATATTGTACTTCATGAAGGGACTTAATGTTGTTCTTTCACCGGTGGTAATATGTTTCTTCATGTCATGAAAGGATGATGTAAGTCATTCAAGAGTTATTGTATACTTTTATGAATCCAGTTTTTTTGTCTTTCTTTCATTTTTTGCAATACCTTTGGTCTAACACTTATGGTATCTCATCTTTTCTGATTTGTATTCTGTTTCACTGAATTAGTTGTGTTTTATTCTGTTTTGACAGTTTCAACATACTGTAGCTTCAAGTAGAAACTCCAAAAGCCAATTCCTGTCACCAACCTTTATACGAAGTGTATTTGGCTCTCTGCATTATAGTGCACCTTCATCCATAGTGAGGGTAGAAGAAACACTGTGGAGCAATGTGCCTAACCAAAAATAAAAGTCAGTCATCATTTGGGAACAAAAAAATCAAAGAATAATTAAAAAAAATAAATAAATCAGTAAAGCTCATCAGGAGTTACACAGCTATTGGAGGTCAATACCTGGCAAATGGGTAACATATATTGCTGTTAGATAACCCCCAATTAATATGAAAGGACCAAATAAATACCTGCCATATGTATTATGGCCCTCCAAATGTGTCCAAATACCAGTTATGGTGCCTCTTGAGGTGTTTGCATATCCAATGAAAAAATGAAGACATGTTTGTGTTTTTGCAATATTTCATGGAAAGTAGAATTCAAAATAAGGGCACAATCCAAATCACAAAAGCCATTATTTAGCAACATATTTGAATAGATTGCTGTACAAAAGCCCTACATCACCTTACCTTCTTTAAAGACAATCACCAGTGCAAATAAATAAAAAAACATCACTGCTTGTTTCATGTTTACTTCCTCACAAAAATATACCAGTACCAGTTTGACACAGGTCACTGTAATGTGTGATAGAAATTTGCCTCTTAAAGATTTGTGTCTTCCATTATGATAAATAAATTGTATTAGAGAGACCTTTAAAACATACTGTAAATACAGAGCATTATGTAAGAAGAATGAAAAGTAGATGAGAGAACAGTAGGATAACGACATAGAAGAAAAAGAAGTGTAGGCAAAACAAAAAAAGAGAAACAGTGAGAGGGAAACAGCACACCTTAATTTCCTCATTGATTAACCCTGCTAATGTGCTAATCTAGCCTGGTACGTTTTCTCTCTGCAACACCAGCCTCATCAAGAGCCAATTAGCTCCTCCGCAGCACACGGCCATCCATCATAACAGGACAGACACACTCATCTTTTCTCCTTAATGTTGCAACACACAGCAGCCCCCTGCAGTCAATACACTTTCCCATGCGGAACTACTGTAGAATAGTGGCCTTCCTGCGATCAATAGGCCAAAAGAATTGGTATACGGTGAATGAAGCCTATAGACTTATTCTTGAGGAGAAAAAAAGAGCTAAATGTATGTAGTATTCAGATCCTTTACTTAAGTAAAAGTACCAATACAGCAATGTAAAAATACTCTATTACAAGTAAAAGTCCTCCATGAAAAATCCTACTTAAAGAAAAGTGCATAAGTATTAGCAACGAAATGTAAGTAGTAGGTAAAAAAAGTACTTGTTTTGTCCTTCTGACTGATATATTATTATATATGACATCATTATATTATTAATACTGAAGTATCAGTGTTGTAGCTGCTGGAGGTGGAGCTAGTTTGAACTACTTTATATACAGTTAGCTAGTTTAGTCCAGTGGTTCCCAATCTAGGGTTCGGGCCCCTCACCACATAAATTTGAGGGGTCGTGAGATGATTAATGGGAGAGGAAAGAAGAAAAAACAAAGTCCTGATACACAAATCTGTTTTCAGTTTTTGGACTTTTTCTCTAATCTTTGATTTTTGGTGAAATATTTTATCGTTTGAACATTCATTGAAATGAAACCATGTGAGAAGTTTAGAGGGAAAAATCTCTGTTCGGCAGAGCTGTTAACAATTCATAGACATCTGAAATGCGACCCCAACTACACACTGCTTTTCATAAGACGTCAAAAGCCAAGAAGGTTGGAAACCACTCATTTGTTGTATTTTGAAAGCTTGTTATGTTATCCATTGTGTCGCAATAGATCCACACTGTTACTCCTCTGCACAGATATTAGGATAAATACTACAGCACACTATACAACATATTATTGGAAACCATCCAAGAAACCTTGTGATGCATGTTCGATTTTCTTAAAGCAGAGCTGTTTTGCTGTCAAATTTTTTTTCAGTGGAATGTTGCTGTAGTCTCAACATGCTGTGAAGCTATAATGCGAAGAAGAAAAATCAACATAACCAAATGGATTGGATTTGGTTGGCTGATACTTGATACTAAAAGAAAAAAGAGACAATCAGGACATCTTTACAGTACTTTAAATGAACCCTTTGACTTTCCAAAATAAATGTTAATGGTCACTTCAAACAGAGGCTCCTGAGCCTGTGCCTGTTCAGTAATCCATCCATGCTCACACCTCAGATACATTTTCACATTTGCATTTGTGCTTGCCCCAAGTTTTAGCAACATACGCCCTCAGTTTCTTGTTTAGCCAAATGATGAGCAGCAAAATCCTTCTCTCTGTGCTGGTTTGGGTCTGAGTATTACCGAATTGTCAACTCCACTCACAATAAAAACAAGAGGAAGTGATGATACTTGTGGAAATTAAAGGCTAAGCCACAGTGGCCATTACCAGAAACTGAACCTGATGTCATTGTGAAGGTGGGCCAGAAGCAACCAAAACAAATGTCACTTTCTGATGAAACATGGGTATACAACTTGTAATTCTGCATGTGAGATGTATATTGGTGACATAAGATGACATAATGAATTAAAAGACAATTTTGACTGGGTATGCATTGACATATTTTAAAACATACAAAAGTAAAGGAAATAGAGCTGTAGACACTGATAAAAAGTCCAATATGTCTTCAGTTTGCAGTTATGTAATGAATGATTTCAACAGGTCACTGTCAATCTTAACAACATAATTTACTAGAACTTTAGGGTGGAGTTTGCAGGTCTGACCATCACAGATTGGTCAAACACAGACACCTAAGTTGCTTCAACTTGTATAGCGCTTCATTCATAAAACAAGGTAGTACTCTAGTATCAATTATAGGACACTCGAGCGACAGAAAGAGAAAGAGAGTGTGAAAACAAGCTGAGAGCACGAGCAAGCTAGAGAGTGAATGAGAGAGAGGGAGCGGCAGAAAAAAACAAAGCAGGCAAATAAGAGAAAACAAAATGTTATTTTCTAATTATTTCATGGTGGTTACATTGTAAAGCAGAAATAAATAACCTTCAAACACTTGTTTGTTGCAGATTGTTTACTGTGGGCTCTGGAGTTTTCATCCGCCTTTTCCTCTCCTTTTGTCCTATTCATTCATTCATTACATCCAACTCAAACATCAGAGTCACGCCACAGTAAATATGGAAGGACAGGATGACAACAGGATGAAGTCCTCCAAATTAAACAAACAAATAGGTCATTTGACCATGAACTCCAGAATGACCCAAGGGAGCGTTTTCTAATCTGGCACCTCTATTGACATTTATCAGCAGGACATTGTTTGTCTGATTTCCAAAACCGTTACAAGTCACAGTGAGAAAATAATTATGTTTTATGATGTGACAACGCTGTGGTTAAGGTCTGGTTAGATTTAGGCACAAAAACCAACACAATGTGCATTTCTCTCTCACTGCATGTTTTACCTTTTGCTGCTGTGGCCTTTACAATAATCTGATGGCATTCAGTTGTGCTGTCTAAGTGAGATTGCAGTCGCTTTTACATAAAAGCCACTTTAGCGCTAATTCGGACATGCGATTGACATGTTAAATTGCCTTCAGATTATCATAACGGGGTGCTTACTGCTCAGATGACATATGACATATTTGAGATACAGGTTTGCCAACAGTAGTTCTTCCAAAGGAAACTGCACAAGTAGGGAACCTCACTGTTAGGAAGTGGACCCAAGTTAATGAGAATAATTTATTAGCGTGAAGTGTGTGAACCTCTTGGGGAATTAAATGGAGCAATTTTGATCATAAGGTTAGGTTATTCTTCTAGTGCAACAGTGTTTGACAGGCTTTTGTTTTTAAACACTGTGTATAAGTTTGATGTATCTCCACAATAGATGATTATGAACAATGAACATTTATTCATGCGTCCAACATTCATTCTTTGCAGTTACAGCTTCATAAAAGCAGAGTAGATGAGTAGTGCTTGACAGATGTATTAGGGCACTAATATATAAAATATTTTTACTTAAGCACAATTGTTATGGGGCTGTGTATGTGCTCTACCCTGTCAAGGTTTTGCCCACATACTTCACATACATTACTGTATGACACCTAAACAAACCTTCTCACATACAGCCACACACCATCTGTCACATCAACTGCTGTTGCATACTATATAAAATGATCACAGCACGATGACTGCAATTTCCCTCCCACTTACGCTCAAAGCACAAACTGCAGCATATTACATTTCTGCACATTTTAGCTTTTTACGTCATGACAGACCATGTAAATTTCAGTACAGCCATCTATTAATTTTACCCCTGTTATTCATGTGCAGGGTCACTGGCAGATGAAAAGGCAGGAACAAGACTAACACCTAATCATACACTTCTATGGAGAATTTATCTAGTTCACCTGAGCTGCATGTCCTCAGATTGTGGAAAAGACTGGAAATACACACAAGCACTGGGTGGGAGAATATGCACAGTCCACACAGAAAGGGTTCAGGATTCAAAACAGCTGCAGGAGTGGACTCATCAACTTCTTGCTGTGAGGCAAAAGTGCCAACTACTGAGCCATCAGGTCATCCTCATTTAATGTAAAACTTTCTAAAATGAATCATCAAGATATATATCCTCAGTAAAGTAATTTATCTGGAGAAGTGTGTTTAAGTAAATGCAAACTGGTTGAAGTATTACTCAGATTTTGAAATGCTGGTCTCCTGGGTGTATACAGCATGCAATGGATCCTGAAGGAGCTTGATTATAAATTCTAATCAGCCTCAGACTCTCAAAAAGATTGTCTCAAAAGAGTCCAGGTGGACTCTTGAAAGTAAAAGACCACCAAAAAATGATCTAAAGAGCTCTTACACTGATCACAGATGCAATATTTTCAGATCATTTGCAACTGCAACTGGGAGGTGTTTTTGGTTGCTTCCACAAATCGAAGAATATTCTTATTTTTTTTTTATCTTTTTACCAATCACCACATGAGATACCACTCATCTTAAAAGGATCTTAAAAAGATGATTGTCAAGTACATAACTGATTATGTAACTGTCTTTAATACAAGTTTTTAATAGAATAGTTTCAGTGGAGCCAAAGTATTGAAGATTGAATAAGCCTTGATCCCTGGGCAAGGTTGCTCCACTGTTTCAGAAAGCTCATATCAGGGCAAGTGCCATGAGAAACAAAACAAAAATAACATCCCACATGGCAAAAAATTGTGCAATTTCCCTTTGGCTCTGGCAAATTTAGTAGGCTAGACAGATAAACCGGCAACTCTGTAGATTAAGTACAGTGTCATTATTCCCGGTTTGGATGGTGAGTGTGTTATGTGTTGACTGTTTTTTGGAAGTAAAGGATCCTTTATTATCATGGTTGCCAAAAATCTGAAACAAAATCTCAAACAAAGACCTAGTCTTAACAAGACTAGGTCTACAGCCATACTCGCAATTCCATGAGGCTACTTGGCTACTTACTTAAGCTAAATGCTCACATCAGCATGCTAACATGCTCATAAAGACAATGTAAAATACTGATGTTGAGCAGATGTTTACTGATGGGAATGTCTTTAGTTTTGTGAGTGTTTAGTCATTAATAGCATTAGCCAGTCAGTATTGGACAAATTGAAACTTTGATCAGATGATGACACTAGATGAAAAGTTCAGGGATCACCAAAATTATTGCAATTTATCCTGAGGGGGACATGAATGTTCCAATTTCCAATCCATGCAGTAGTTGTTTAGATAGTTCAATCTGGACCAAAAAGGTGGATCGGTTGACAGGTTTGGGAGTGGGGAGCCAACAATCCACTGAGCCATTTTAACTATCCTCTTGTGCAAATAGAGTACCAGACTGTACAGCAGAACATCAGGATGTTCTCAATCGTGCAGCAGTAGAAGTTGATCAGCAGTTTTGGGGGGTCCTTGGAAAAAAGAGGTGCTCCTGGGCCTTATTGACCAGGCGGGAGGTGTTCAGGCTCCAGGTGAGGTCCTTGGATATGTAGACTCCCATGAACTTGAAACTAGCAACTCGCTCAACCTCCTCCCTGTTGATGTACAGTCCAGTGTGTTTTTTTATTTTTTCTGAAGTCGATGACTTTTTTTGTTCGTGTTGAGGTTCAGGTCATTGTCCTTACACCACGCAGACAGTGTCTGAACCTCCTCCTTGTAGTCTGTTGCATTATTATTGGATATCAGATCCCACTATGGTCCTGTCATCTACAAATTTGATTAGGATAATGGAGCTGTGGGTGGTAGTGCAACCGTAGGTGAGGAAGGAGTAGAGGAGCGGACTGAGAACGCAGCCTTGGGAGATGCCACTGTTGAGCATGATGGTGGAGGAGACGTAATTGCCCAGCCTGACATGCTGGGGTCTGTTGGTTAGAAAGTCTTTGATCCACAGACAGAGAGGGGTTTCTAGACCTAGTGTCTTCAATTTATTGAACAGTTTGTTTGGGTTGATGGAGTTGAATGCCGAGCTGAAGTAAACAAACAGCATCCTGATGTAAGTGTTGGGGTTTTTCAGGTGGGTGAGAGCTGTAATGAGATGGCGTCGTCTGACGATCTATTGGCCTTGTAGGCAAACTGGTGTTGATCAAGAGTAGAAGGGATGCAGGCTTTGATGTGGGCCAACACCAGTCTCTCATAACAGTTTTAATACCTCTGTCTAGGTCTCTCCTGACTGTCTCCAGTAGGCTTTCACATAATGAACCATGGTTTCTGGTTGAGGAACACTTTAATTTGCTTTTTTGTGGTTACATTGTCAAAACAGAAGTTGATGTATGACAATACAGTGGAGGTGTGGTGCTCAATGTCTGGGTGTTCCTGTAGTGATGATAAGGCTTCCTCAGTCCAGCTCTGCACTGTCTTGGTTTGGCGTTTGGTAATACTCATGAGCGGTTTGTAGGCTGGAGCAAGGTACAGGTACAAATGGTCAGCTTGTCCAAGATCGGGAGACCGGTGGATCTTGTAGGCTCCAGGGATATTTGTATACACCTGGTCCAGTGTTCTGCTTTTCCTTGTTTTAATATCAATGTTCTTGTAAAATTGTAAAACAGTCTTAAGATTTGAGCGGTTGAAGTCTCCTGCCACGATAAAAATACCCTCTGGTTGTTTGTTTTGTTGCCTGCTGATGGCATCATGTGGTTTGCCCATAGCTAGCTTAGCATAAACTTGGGGGTGGATGTAAACTGTTGTGATGAAAACTGCTGGGAATTCCCTTGGCAGGTAAAAAGGTCAGCATTTAAGCATTAAAAACTCTGTGTCCAAGCAGCAGTGTTTATATACACGCACCCCCCCCTCCTCTTGTCTTACTAGAGTCCAATGTGCAGTTTGCACGGTAGACGGTGCGGCCTGCTAGCTCCACTGCTAAGTTGGGGATGTTTTCATGCAGCCGGGTCTCCATTATCACCGTAACACAGCTATCCATGTGGTGGTTGTTAATCCACAGTTTCATGTTGTCCAGTTTGTTGACGAGAAAGCGGGCGTTAGTGAGAAAGATGCTTTCCTCGCTTCTGCTTCCTCTTGCATCGTTGCCTTTGCTTCTTCTCTGCCGGGCTGTTAATCTCTGTGCACTCCACTGAGAGAGTAATCTCCGTCAGGATAGAGCTGGACTCACCAGGGTAATGTCCAGTGCAACAGTCTCTTAAACATAGAATCTCAGTTTGGGTGTAGGTCTTCATTTTAGGGTAAAACTGCTAACTGTCAGAGAGTGCCAGGCCGCTGCGTGTGCACATGCCACCATCTTGTTTGAATCTCATCTGTCAAGTAAGATTGTCCATGTTATCTGTCATGTTATCAGAAAATAACTCTCACTGAAATTACTGTAACTATGTATGATCAGCAGCTTCTTTCTTTCTCTCTGTTTCTGAATGCAAACAAATGTTGACAAATATTTTATGATTTGAATGCAGACTGCCTTGTTTTTCTGTGGAAAGTGGTCATTTGCTGTGTATGATTCAAAGGTGTCTGTGTTCTTTTATATCTGGACACTCTGAGGTGTCCTGATATATACAGAGGACACCAACTGCTGGGAAAATTATAGTAAACTTCCTGGTGATCAATATGAGTGGTGCAGCACAGGACCAGCTGTGTTATCTATGCTTTTCCCTCTCCATCTGCTGATACTACAGCTGAGCTGACACACTCCCACTTCATTGGCTGTTACTTCCCAAGACAGATCTCACACACTCACAGTTTTACACAAACATCACAGCTGTGTTTAGGATGTTTATTTTTAGGATGTCACTTTTGATTGATGTGGCCTCAGCACCTTTCATACTGTGACTGTTCATGTGAGTCAAGTTGAAATATATTGAACGTGATCATCACTGAATGTAGTTAAGTACAAACTTCTACACAGATAAAACTAAAAGTTTTTTGTTGTATTTGATACTGTTATATGGAATTCAGGGGACTGCACTCTCTAATTTCAGGTTTTATTAATTAAAGCAGCAATTTAATTTTCATTCATTTTTTATTTCTAAAACAGCAACATGTTTTCCATCCAATAGTAGCACCAGATAAGAAAACACTCATACAGTATGTGTTGTTCTGGAGGGCATGGACCAACAACGTATTTTGTCATTAAATTTGGAAGACTTGATGGACTTGTTGGATTGACCAGATGGTCTGTCAAATTTACCCTTCGGTACATTAGCTTGCATGGCAGTAAAATCTTAAGTGTATGCATAGCCTTAGCTTCTTTTCAGGACTTATTGGTGTTTCTAATCCTTTTGAACATTTTTTCTCCTGGCCTGCTTTAGTTTTAGCATTTTTGGACTCAATACAGAACGTAACAAAAAGCATCCCTTGAGCAAGGAATGCTGAATTAGCATGTTTCTCTACCTATGGCAAAGAGCCGTAAATGACAGTGTAAACTCTTGTGAAGTGCCTGTTTACCTGCCATTGTCTCAGGGGCACTGTCAAATCTAATCCGGCTTGAGTCCCGCCTGTCGTGCTCTTGCTTCAAGTTGGCTGCATACAAATGAGCTTTGCTTCAAAGCAGATGGAAAGGGTGAATGTGGATGTATATAGAATCAAGTGTAGAGACACAAATGTGCAAGCCAGCTAACAATTAGCATACATAAACATGATTGCTTGTTTTATACTTGTGATATTGAGGAATGTTTGATGAAATTCAATAAAAGGCTGTCCAAGATGGTGTAGTCTCTTGTACATCCGCTAAAATTATGGATTTCCCCTTACAGAATTCAGTTTGCTTAACACAGTGCAAGACTTATTTACTTAATCTACAAACTAATTTGTAAGAAGTAACATTAACACAGTAGCATTGAATATTCTATTGAATATACCCTGTCCCAGTGTAGACTCGATTGCTTCATTTACTACCTAATGCACAGCAAGTAATGTTACTTTTCTGCTGCTAGAAGTAATATTTTGGCTGGAATGGAATGGATGTTGCCAGTGGGAGAGTAGACTAATCTAGAGACTAATCGACAAACTCTCAGTGCTCTTGAAAAGCAGCCACACAGAACTCATTGTTGGCCATGCTTCTGTCTCACACACATATACAAAACTGACTGCACATCTGAGGCTGTTCGCCAGCTGCCATACAACCAAACATGGGCCAATTTATCATCAAGATAAATGTGCGTTTTCCTGGACTGTTGTCAACCCCTCACCCCAACAAGACAGAGCCCATGGATGTGATATCATTATTGAGTGTCAGCTTGACTCACAGCAGAAGTGTTCACTGCAGGGGGACCAGAGCCTTGACTGTCCTCTGTTATGCCTGTGGAAGAGTGGAGATCAGAGGGAGAACAAGAGTTTGATGGGCAGACTGATGAAGTAGCCCAGCCAGGGGTTTTTAATGGAGATGTCCATCTGCTGCTTTATGCAAAGTACTCCCTCAAAAAGCCCCAGAAGAAAGGATGTGAATTACTGGATAAAGGACTGTTCAGGGAGGGAAATTGGGAGACACTGGGTTGGAAACTTATTTGTCAGCCTGATATTATGCCATTGTCACTTGTTTCACAGAGAGGGTCATAATCATTTCATTTCAGCTGTCCATTTCCAAATGTAATGCACATCAAATTAATCACATAATGCCATTTTTGCTTCTTGTAATTAACTTTTTATTAACTTCATAAAGCTTTTCAATTCAAGTTAATGTTTAGGCAGTAGGCATTTTACTGTAGAAAACATATCCTCCCTGTCCATGGAAAAATTTAAGTGATGTATGGCACACAGTTATGCATAAAAGATGAAAATGACTTCAAGTGTAAAAATGCCAGACCCTCTATAGACACATACCATGACTGAATATAAATAAAGAAAGGCAGGTTCATGAATCACTTTAGTATAGAACTTCAGCCCCGTCCCTTTTATTCCCTGCAGCCTTGACGAACAGCAATAACAGCTGCAAGACAGTGATCAATCTGCATTACATTTACAAACTACTAAAACAACACTCACCTTTTCTCCTTGCCACACAGCTATTGCACTGTGGCTGGTGCCTGGAGCCGAGGAGAGAAAGCATTAAACTAAAAGGTCATCCCTCAGTTATTAGGCATGGCGCTGTTTGCTAATAGCTCTGCCCAGAGAGGCAGCTATTGATCAGGACCTGTCCCTGCTCCAACAGTGAGGAATACACACATTTTGTTTGTTCTCCCTAATTGAGCAGAGTTCACCTTGTGGATAGTCCTCTTGCATGTACACACACACACTCTCTCAAAAGCACATCCCAGATTGAATCTCTTACATGTGCACACCTAAGTGAATATTTATGTGTGCAGATTAACATAAAACATACCTGCATACCAAAATGCAAAAGCAGTGACACATAACTGAAGACTTACGATAGATACAATCTCATTGTGTTTCATGTGTGCTGGACATTAAGTGGGCTTCAATTAATGCCACTGTCTTATCAAAATGTTTGTGTACATAGGTGTGTGTGACTGCATGATTGTCTTACCTCTTGGAATGGAATAATAAAACATTTTTTGCCTTTATCTGAATAAACTCCATGTGGTGATACCTGTAAACTGATTTTGAGAGAATCAGACAATTATAAAACCTCTGCAACGTTGTGATTCAATTTTGGTTTAACATTTGAAGTGATAAACTCCAGCTGCAACAAAAAAAGTGCTGTAAGCTATTAACACTGAAATCGGACAGTTTATTCATGATTTGTCAACGCATATATGCTCCCAAAGGTACACAAATCAGAGAACAATGCAAGTGATTTGGAATATTCAATCTCAAAGGTGACAGCCGTTCACAAAACACAGAAATTTGCTGCTGCACTGTTCACTGTGGGTTTAGATTTTTAAGGTAATTGCACTTCTGGCTAATGTCAACTTTATTTTCACTTAGAACTTCACCTTCAAAGTTGCTGAGTTAAAGTTGTTATTAAATGTGAAAGTACATATCACAGAAGAGTTCCAGTGAACCAGGTACGTTAATGTGTTGTTACAGGGAAAAAAAAAAGCTTTCAAATGCTTCAAGTGTTAAACTCCTTTTGGACAGAGCTTTTTCTGAGTGACAGGAGAAATTACAAGGCTGACAGAGGCAGGCATGTTTTTAGGGACAAAAGAAGTTGGGAGGGTACCCAGGTAACAAACCTGCAAGAATGATATATCACGATTCGCCTCCAGAATGCAATGTGCTCTGTCTAGTCCAATTTTTTGCTGGAGAATGTCGTCCCTGTGACTAACAAAGAAGTTATGTATACTTGTTTGTGCACTTACAACAGAGACCTCAATCTAATGTCAATCAGTCTCTGAATCAATGTACAAGTACGATGGTCGCACTCTGGACCTTGAACTGCACTTTTCTCACAATTCTTGTGAATTAACTCATTCAAATATTTATGAAATGCATATTTGGGGTAGTTATGTAGTTCATATGTGCAGGCCACTCATGGAAATGGAAACTGCATTTAAAATATCTGACACAATACACAAGAGTTGAGAAAACAAAATGGAAGCTTGAGTTTCCTTTAATTCATGAAAGTCTTACGAGAAGTCTTTTATCTTCAGCCATGAGACGTGTGATGAATTGCTGCAGTTCCACTAAAGCCTCTGTTCTGTGGGAGGTCAATAACTCATCTATGATCACGGAGTGTGACCATCGTGACGCACTCTGATCAAGAGAATAAGACTCTCTTGGTGATCAACTGCAAATCTGTCATCGCTATGCCCAGTGACACAACCTTAAACAAATCTTCAACAGTTTGACGCCCTACACACTGTTTCATCACCGATATTGTGCCTCGGCAAGGAAAGTCCTATAGGGTAGTTGCTCCACACATAAATCATTTTGTAATTATGCATTGTATGCAAGGCCCTGGCATGTTGACAAATTAAGCAATCTGGAAAGGCAATAGTATGCAGGGGGCTTAAACGAACCATTAAGAGATAACTTGGACCGCAGCATTGTGTATGTTACCGCCAAAGACCTGGGGATTATGACCAACGATTTTGACCATGAGGATACATTGAGTACATCAAGTTCATCATTTGTGATAACATAATTGCAGTATTTTCCATTATTTGAAATTATTTTGCATAGATGAATGTGATGCACAAATGAGTCAAAATGTCCCAAGCTGATCATAAGGATCAGCATCCTTGGCAATGGATCATATCAGCTAAATTAGACTCCTATCCTTTCTTTACTGTACTCTACTGTGTTTTGTCCACCTCAGTCTGCTAGTGTTGCAGCACTGCTCTCCTTTATGACAGCCTACAATGCAAGTATATCGCTGCATATACAAGTTAAAATTATTCGGGAGCACCAGTGCGAGTGACTCTGGTTTCTGACAACCAGAATGGCAAAATACATGGATTCACTAAGCTATAATGCTAACTGATATATTATCTCTCCTCTTTCTTCTTTATTAGCAAAGAGTAGTGGACAAAACCATTAAGTAATAGCGTCTCATTTATAGGCAGCTAAAATGAGAAACAGATCTGGTGGCAAGTCATATCAGCTGTTACTAATTAACAGTAATTCTTTGAGTAACTTGATGACAGGCCAAAATAAAATTTGGCTGTTGCCGGTTTGTGTGCTCTCTGCAAGACAGTGTCTGTATTCAGCCAAAAATCATTTGTGAAGGCAGATACTCCACTCTGTAACACTACTCTACAATTACGTGGTTTTGTAGTTCCCACAACTCCAACAGTGATGCATCTTCTCTCTAGCTGATCATCAGTCAAATCAGTTTCAGGGGTCACATTCTCCACGTTAAACTTTGATTCATATCATATCAATAATTTAATCAACTTAATAGTTTTGAAACATCACTTTGAGTCTCAACATGTATGTAAATATAAGTATTGGATTGGACTCTGTATCGGCAGATATCCACTATTAAAAGACTCAGATCAAGAAGGAGTAGAGTAGAGAATGAGGTTAGTAAATTCATTCTTGACCTTTAGGAACAAAATACATAAGAAAATAATTCAAGCTCAAAATACCTCTTACTAGCTTTTCTGGGCTTTCAATCACATCTCACAATGTTCTTCAGCGAACTGAGCTGCATAAACATTGAAAGCAGGCCAGAGAGAGTGTCAAAGTCACCAATCAGGAATCAGTGGACAGCCAGAGAAAGGAGGCCATCCACATCCAACATCAAAGATCATCCTTGAAGAGAGACAGGAGTTATGATTCCTGTCTTCCCCGCATGGAGTATTACCACCTCAACATATCACCTTATCACCAAAATATGACCAAAGTACCACAAAATTAAACTGGCACAGGACACAGAAATATCTCTTTGGGGTCTTTATTCTGAACAGGAAAATTTGGTGTTCAGCTAAGATAAAAAAATAAAATAAAATGAAAGCTTTAAAATAAAACAAGCAGAAGGTTTTCTGATGTAATTGCAGTCCTTTTATATAAACAAAATCAGTACCAGCAGAGGACTCTCCTCTATCCACTGTAACACTTAAACCTATCTAGTCGCTTAAGGTGAGACACCTAGGCTCTTCACTGTATTCTGTACAGTCATAGTATCAATAACCATGAACTGCTGGTGTTAAATCACCCACTGCCAAATACTGCAGAAACAAGTAGGCTAGTACAAAAGAGTGCAAAAATAACTACAAATATGTGGGCTAGTACAAAAGAGTGCAAAAATAACTATAGTGGCTCATCCCTATAACACACAGAGCCCACAAATTCACAATTAACAGTCATACATTCACAGTCGTTGAAATTCTACAATGAATTTGTAAACTAAAATACATACTGACTTGTGCATCTGAGTGATGGCGGGACACAATTACCTCGGGTTCCCCACACAACTACGCTCTATATACTGTCTGCAGGTCTGTCAACATCCAACAAATACAGAAACATCAGCGTACAACATCTTACAATTTGTAGGTTTCCATTACTCTTAAATGTGTATCATTTCATATTTCGTATCAACAGTCACATTTTACATGATATTTACCTTCAGAAACAGTCCATAATAACTGGAAAACATTGCATGCTCACATCGCGGCAAACAAGATGGCTTTTCTCTTCCGGTTCCCTCTCTAAACCGTTTCCCAACATCCTTTTCCCTCACAGGGATTTTCCAAATTTGGACAGTGCCATCTGGTGGCGTTAATAGCTACAGTCACGTTTTCCAACCCGGCTACATATAATTATTTGTTTACAACTCGGCCCCAATCCCAACCCTTACTATCAAAGTGAAGTTTGCATTATCAATTTCTGTGATGCTATTTACAATATACATCACAGAAAGAAAGAAGACACTAAAATAACATCTTTAGTAAACCCACAAGTGAGTCTTCCTCTTGTCTCCAGTAAGATAGTGGGAACGGGATTCATGATAGCATGGTATAAACCACCGCACGTCAAGACAAACACTCATTTCAAATTTGGCATCTGAATGTTGCTCTTGGTTTGTGGAACAACATTTGTTTCACAGAGGCAAGTCTTTTATTTTCATATCTACCTCATTACATCTAGTTAAAATCAAGCCCATGTCATGTCATATCCCACATGTCTGAAATGTTTTGCTGCAGCAGGGCCTGGAAGACATTGGAGGCCATCAAGAGAACCACAATTTCAATGTAAGCAAGAATTCTAGCTGAAGTACTGAAACATGTTTTTATCTTCAAATTCTCAGAAATGTAAAGTTTTGGAATTTTGAAAAACAATATTTTATGCACCAGCTAGCATTTAATATTGGAATTAAACTGATTATTTACAGAAAGTATCAAACCTGGTTGTGTTCTTTTAATACTGATATATATAGTAGTTGGGTTGATTTTATATTCATTGTCAAAACTACAGAGAACATCACTAGGGATAAAAATACTTTTTCATGGCACTTTCATAGCACATACATAGAAAAGAGACTGAAGTGAGAGTTTGGAAGGAGGGTGTATGTGAGGAAAAGAGAGCGACAGAATGAGAAGAAAATGAGAGAGAGTACAGAGGGAGAGAGAAAGCAGAGGCAGCACTGTGGAGCTTATTAGGATTGACTCCCCCACATTGCAGACACTTTAATAACTGTTCTTTATGTTATAATAACACAGGGCTGCCCTGCCATGGACGGTTTCAATTTCTCCGCCAGTGTCCATCATGTGCAAGGCAGATTAAGGGCCTTGTGCAGCCTAATCGCAGACAGAGTCAGATTGCCCTCAGTGTGGCTTCGTTGGCTGTTAATGAGGCCATTTTCCTGGAGCGAGCACCACTCAGGGGGAACTAATCTCTGAGTGGTGTGAAGTGCAGGGTGCAGAGGGGGCAGAGAAAGCACTGAGCATGAAAATAGCTGCAAGACTGCTTGTTTTTTAAAGGTTTTTATTTGCTGTCTTTTAGGGGATCTGAGGAAGGCAGATAACATGAAATCTTGCATGTTGCACACCTGCAGCCTGAAGACATGAGCTGTTGCCATCACTAATTTATCTGAGTGGGTATGAAAAGAAACTTTGGAGGAATTGTTGACCATGTGACAAATGGCTGGTTAAAGACTATTAAAATATATTTATATATATTTTATTATATATATTATATATAACGTATGCAATAGAAATTCACTAAATATGTTTTTTTTAAGAATTCCAGTCTTGCTGAAATGCCATGCCCCCTCTAATTTGGTAAGACACGCAAAATAACAGCACATTGTTGGAAGTCAAGGCATTAGAGGCCAGTATCCACAGGAATTACATCTATATTGAATGATTCATGATTAACACTCACTACCAACATTTAATGCCGATGCATAAAGTAGTGTGCCCTACAGTATACTCCAGGGCACACTGTAGCAAGTGCTTAAAAAAGGTGTTTTAGTTGCCTATAGCTTGCCTATAGCTTTCCATAGCTTATGCCATGTGCAAAAAAGAACGGAACATAATCTGGGGTTTTGCAGCATCATTTAATATTGACGTTGCTGTCCGGCGATAGGGTCGATCATTCTCATCACGTTTGTTTGTTAGAATGTGGTGGCTTTATTGTTGTTTCATCTCAGTGAATTTCACTGAACATCTTCTAGTAACCTCTGAGGTTTCTGTATTTCACCTTCTAACTATATATATATATATATATATATATATATAGATATAGATATAGATACATATATATACATGCTTATTTTAACATGCACACACACACTAATGGGAAAACTCTCACTGACATAATGCATCCCCTGGCTTCTAACCCTAAACTTAACCATTGGAACTACATCCCTTACTCTGACTTTGACCTAAACCTAATTCCAACCTAAAAACAATTACCTTCAAACAGCCCTCTGAAAAATCGAGGACCAGCCAAAATGTCTCCACTTTCCAAAGTGTCCTCACTCTCAAGGTCTATCTCAAATTGGCCCTCTCAAAGATAGAAGTACAAGAGCACACACACATTCACTCACTATATACCCTAAATAATCTAAAATATTAAAACTTATTTCACTTATAGGCAAATTAATCTAATTTATTGGATTCACTAATGCTCTGAAATAATTTGGCTGTCTGCTGATGATTAATTGGAGCTTTTAAGCATCTAGATTTCCTTTATTAATCTCACACCAAATTCGTCTTCAGCAGCCTGAACCCAATGTGGCTTTGTCAAATAATGTATTGACTGCAATATATAACAGCGTACACAAGTCTGAATATTAAAGACCAATTACTTGAAAAAATGACAGAGTGCAAATTGGTGAGTGGGAGGAAGAGTTTGAAAGAGTTCCTGGAATGAGGATATGAATTTTGTTTCTGTATATTTGCAGATAGGTTTTGCTACAGATAAACTCAGTAAGGTCACTGATTCGCTGTTACACAAAACACAGAAATTAATTATCTTGATAAACTCCAGGGTGTGTCATTGTTTAGGAGTGTTTTAGAGTTCCCACCCCCCCATATATTTACCTAGATAGGATGTGATTTTGTCTTTCATTTTGCACCAATTGAGACTGCTGATAGGAGACACTGCTGAATGATATTAAAGTCTCCCTCAACTCAAATGTGTTTTATTGTTACCTCACTTGGAGTTTTGAGCTTCACTGTGCAGAATGATGTATGTGCAGAGTTTGAAACTAGAAGGCTGTTTTCACATTTATCTGCTGAAGGAGAAAAGTTTCTCTGTGCTCATTGAAAATCTGAGTGGACCTATGAGCATGATTTGTGAAATTGTGACTAGTTTGGATGTCAGTCATGGTTCAGTGTGTAGCTTACACAAGTGTGACGTGGAAACTTGAAGCCTCCAGTGCACACACTGAGAATGGACTTTTTAGTGCAGGAGGAAATATCTTGTGTCCAGCAGTTAAACTTTTGAAATGAATATTTTGTTCCGACCAGCTCAAAATCTGCAACATAAGGGACACAACACCAGGTTAGATGCAAAAGCATACATTTATTTACAAAAAAGATAAAGTAAGAGAACAAACAAAAAAATGGGTCTTGCTTCTGAGAGTTGAGAGTGTGGGTAGAGGAAGGAGCCACCTATATAGACCCAGCTCACATCTTCACACAGGTGCCCTCAGTCAGTCATCATGAGCTGCACTTAGAACACGAAGACATAAGACATCCACAATATTGTCATACCCCCTTTTGTGACGGATTTCTACGTTGAAGTTCTGGGCCATAATGGCCCATTGCATAAGCCATTACTGCTACACATCCAAGGATTACTGTTATACATCTGAGTTAGAAACACAAGAGGGTTGTGCTCTGTAAAAACTATCACCGGCTGCAGACAGTACCACTCGTGTCAACCTCCAACTTGAAATGGTACTGTAAAGTCTGGAGCCTACAGCACTGGGGAGCTACAGAGAAGAGTTTTGCCAGTCTGAAAAGCCTGCTCGCACTTTGCTTCCCAAACCAAACTTTTAGTGGGGCTAAGGGGGTCTGTGAAAGGGAACACAATGGAAGCAAAGTTATGGCCAAAACCTCGGTAGTAACCAGCTAAGCTGAGAAAACAGTGGCTCTCCCGCTTAGTAATGGGAACAGGGAACTTAGTGATGGCGGTTATCTTAGCATTTACTGGACACACTTGGCCCTGACCAACCTGCTTGCTTAGATAAGTGATGGTAGCTTTAGTAAACTCACATTTTGCATGGTTCAGGGTGAGAGAGGCCTCTTGCAAACACTGAAACACAGTCGACAGGCTTTCCACATGAGATTTCCAATCAGCGGAGTAGACCACCACATCATCGAGTTATGCCTCACAGTTTGTTACTCCAGACAACACCCTCTGCATTAGGCATTGAAAAGTGGCTGGAGTATTGCTCATCTCAAATGCCCTGACCACATACTGCAGGAAATTGTCTGGGAAAACAAATGCAGAGATCTTGGAAGCACTGGCAGTCAAGGGCACTTGCCAGTAGCCCTTGAACAAGTCTAACTTTTGTGACATAGCAAGCAGCTCCAACCCTATTTATGCAATCTTCCACATGAGAAAGAGGAAACTAATCTGGCTTGGTAACACTGTTTACTTTCCTGAGAGGTGACTCAGTTTTTCTCAACCACATAAGGACCTGCAAACTTGGCTTGCAGTACTGAACCAGAGAACAGAGTCTCCGGATTGAAAACTTTGTTTTGTTTTCTTATCAAACTGAGCTTCCATTTTAGATCTTTAGAAATCGTCAAGGCCTCTTTTGCTACCTCACAGGCATAGTGAAGATGCTCTCTGAAAGAGCTGACGTAGTCCAGCATATTTTGGCTAGGAGAGGAATCTCTGATCAACTGCTCACAACAATTTCAATGGGCCTCAAACTGTGTGGCCAAACAACAATTTTGCATGACTGAAATAGACATTTCTGAAAGGTTCACCACATTCTAAAACTTACACGTCTGGGCATGAGTAACAACACAAGCAGGAAACACTGTAGGGAACTGGGATGATAGATCACCCTGGTTATCATCAAATACAGAGCTAGTGAGATTACTCACAATGATGGGCAGGGGAAACACTTCCCCACCAGCTAGATCATTAACTAGAATCAGGTCTACTACTCCTACAGGAAGCTGAGGGCGAATAGCCACTGCCACAGGGCATCTAACCAAACCAGACTGCAAATATACAACATGCAATGGGGTTTTAAGCCAGTACATTTTGCATCCTCGAACTAAAGCACTGCTGCCAGTAGACGTTCTCTCATAGAAGGGTAAAACTGCCCCAAACAACAACGACTGAGCGGCTCCTATATTCCTTAGAATATGAATTGGGACAGGCTTCTCCAACTCAGAAATGGCTATTGAACCATCTGCACAGAAGGGTGCAAAGGGTCATGCTCATGGCAGTCTTTGATCGTATTGAAGCTATCAGCTCTACAGGTTTATCAGCTTTGTGCTTTTTACTGAGAGCATAACAGTCAACTATGACATGCCCAGGCTATTTACCCAAAAAAACAAAAAAACCTGCTAATTCTCAAAGTTCCCATTGCTAGAACTACCAGCCTTTTGTACCAAAAACTGAAGAATCAGGATCATTGCTGCCAGTTTTAAAGTGAGGAGTGTGAGGAGAAGCATAGCTCTTAGTCTCCCAAGATTGCTCATAAAGAACTACTTTATGAGCCAAGACATACTCATCAGCAAGCACAGAAGCCTCCTACACCTTAGATACTCTCTGCTCACTCAGATAGGTGGCAACCACCACAGGGACACAATTTCTGAACAGGGACACAGTTTCTTCTTCTGAAGAAACTGCTCTTTGGTCTTTTAAGATGTGCACCACCTATTAAACAGTATTTCCTTCTTTGGAAAATTCCACAAATGTCTGCTTCTCAACCTTACAACAACTTCTAAACTCTGCCTGTAGGTCTCTGGGACCAACTCATAGGCACGCAAGATGCTGCTTTAACAACCTCATAGCCAAAGCTTTGGGTGAGAGTTAATGAGGAATAGACCTCCTGGACATTACCAGTCAGTACACACTGCAACAATACTGTCCAGAAATCTTTAGGCCATTCCAAAGAGGTGGCTACACGCTCCAAATGGGCAGAGTATTTTTCCTCATCCATCTCAGAAATGAGGAACTAAACTTATTTTCCTTCCAACATCAAATCAAGGAGGGGAGACAGAGAAAGATGTATTAGAACTAGCAGTATCAGAATTTCTATTTCTATTTCCATTTCTAGCTACCTCACCTCTCCTCTATCCTTTGCCTCAATCTTTAGCTGTTTTATATTGAGCTGTAGTTCCAATTCTCATAAGCGTACAGACTGATCATCTTGAGTCTGCAACTTTATCTGCTCTGTCTTGCTGCCAAGCAACTTAACAGACACACTTAAGTCTCTTCATCAGACTAGCTAGAATCCCTGGGCAGTACTCCATGCTCAACAAGTACAATGGCTATCTTAGTTCTAAGTTCATCTTTCTTACAAGAAGTAGAAGCAATTTCCATATGGTAATGCTCTGCAATGGCCATGAGCTGGGCTTTGGTGCAATGACAAAGCTACTTTGTCATAGGAGCTTCACTAAACCCTTGCAAATCAAACTCAACAGTGAAATTACCAAAATGACTTGATGTAGAACAAATATTTACAGCAAAAGTTACAGGAAAGTACTACTGAAGGTGGCACAAACAAATAAGCTCTCCCTAGAGAAGCTTCTTAACTAGGTAGCTACAAACCAGTGCAACACAAGGTAACACTACCATACAGAACTAAAGTGTTATGAAACAAAGGCAAGTTAACACTGCCATAAGCCTACACAAAACCAAAAGTAAGCAATCGAAACTTACAAAGCACTAGGCTGATACCGGTAGTAATTTCCACAACTATTTCAGGCCACACAATATAGAAATGAGAGATGAGACAGTGCATCTCAAGCACTAAACACCACTGAGAAGAAAGTAGGTTGCACAAAATGTAGTCCTTGCAAAAAGCATGTAACTACACAAACAAAAAGCTTACACAGACTAAATGAAAGCATGAGCACTGGCACTTCCCATTCAAACTGCCAGACTAATCAGGGTTACAAATGTTCGAGAAGAACACAACTACAGCCTAGCATTTAGTAGAAACTACTGCGCATAACAAAAGTAGAAAAAAATAAAAATTGCTCTAGCTCCCTACATTCACACAGAATGAGGTGCATGTGAAGGACGAAGGCTATTGAACTCTCTACCTAAGAGACTAATTCTATCTAACTAGAACTCAACAGCCCTGTTTGCACCTGGCATTAACATGCGTCCCGAGTGATCCAATCACAAGTGGACAGCTCTAAATACAGATGTAAACGCACCCAAGATGCACTGAGGACGGATTGAGATCCGATCACTCAGACCACATTTGGAGGTGATCTGGGCCACATCATTCATTTAGCAGTGTAAACGCAATGTGTCTTGGGCCACACTGAAGGACCGCCTACTCAACTGATGTCCTCTATTTTCCCACTAGGAACGGGAATTACATTGCTGCCTCCTGCGTTCAACTTGTTTGATAACAGGATAAAGAAATGCATTATTTTGTTTTTGTCCATTTTTCATGTGAATTAAAAGAACGAAACCCCCCCATCCCCCAGTTTTTTCCTGTTTTCCCCGTTCCCCTAACCCGTTTTCATCATCACTTCAACAATTAGAATAGAAATCAAACCAAAACCAGAAAATGACTTGTTTTTCACTCGTCTGTCTAAAAAACATATTTCAGAAGCTAAATGTTGCTGGATAGTTTCCTCTGTTCTGTCAAGTTGATAACTACATACGTCATACATAATGGAGCTCAGGATTTATCAGGAGGACGGCTGCTTTACTCCAAATAGTTTCACTGTATGAACCTAGACTGTGTGTGTGTGTGTGTGTTACAGCTGACCTATTGGATGTGTAGAAGAACACAGAACATTAATTAACATTAGATCCTGACTGATCCTGTCGGCGTGTCTGGAGATTTGAATAATCAATGAAGTTATGCTGCTATGTCTCGTGCGTAAATGCGCAGATCGCTGCATATAACTATATTTGTTATATACATATACACACACACATATTTATATATTCATATATATACATATGTGTGTGATTGTGTTCAGATGCAGCACTAGAGCAAATCAATAGGATGGGCATGTGATTTTTGTTAAGGGGCACACAATGCATTATATATTTGTTTATCCTGTTATTAAACAAGCTGAACACAGCTTTGGACGGAGGGTACACAGACCCCTGGTCCTCCCGCTGGTTAAAAACAACAACGAATATGGTCTTTGCAAACGGAAATGATGTACATGTTTATTTGCATATTGAGCGGGGAGGTGAGATCTGATCACAAGTGGTCACTCAAGATGCATGTGGAGACGCATGTTAATGCCAAGTGTAAACAGGGCCAACTACTCTTTGTTGGCTTTCCCAGACACGCCAGGGGCCACTACCAAGGTTACCGTACAAAAACAATAAAGTGATGATGGTCACACCAACACCCACAGGCTTACTTAACTAGGTAAGCTCTAAAATTAAAGTCGGTCATCAGTAAGCTTCACCTGGAACACAAAGACATAACACACACACACACACAAGCAAAACAATAACAGGACACAAAATGACACATGACACTTATCATGACACATGACACTGCATATTCATTGATTCTGGATTTTTAAATGACAGAGAAGTATTTTGAAATATTTAAATCATACAACATACATTTAGCAGACTGGGAAGTAAGATGCTCCAATACTACTAAGTTTGGTCTGATAAGTATATTGCTTTAGATAATCAGTAAAAGAGTAGCATCTGCCAAACATACACAGTTAGCCCCTCTTCCCTGTCAACACACATGCACACACTCAGGCACACACACGCTATGCCTCAAACATTATCATTGTGACCTCTTACCCTCAGAGGGCACTGCAAAGTCTCATTACAGCCACAAAATGCCTCGACACTGTGGGAAAAGGAGAGAGGGAAGGAAGGAAGACAATAATGAAAGGGAAGTGAAGAGAAAGGAGGCAGTTTGCCAGGTCTGTTAATTGAAAGGTGGTCAGTCAACTTTCCCAGGAAAAAAAAAAAGTATTCAGAAAAGGTAGATCAAGGGGTAAAGGTCAGGCTGCAGCTACAGACTGCATAGAGAAAGAGAGGACATTAGCAGTGATACAGAATGATATACTGGTGACTCACAAAGACCTTGGCAGGACAGGATATGTCTTTGTGTGACGGATGACAGTTTGGACACTTAACAACTGGCCACTTGCTTCCACTGACCTGTTTCTGTGGTGTATTTTAGGAAATCTAATTTCCTGCCGCTTCCAAAAGGTTACCATCTACATTTGGGAAATGTGATTTTGATGAGGCATTTATTAGTGATGGCAGAGACAGGCTAAAGGGAAGATAGAGGTTAAGAGGGATGGCTAAAAAGCTGAGGACTCTATGGTTAATCTCACAAAAGGTGGAGGGCACAGTGAAAGGCAGATACATACCTGAATCTTCTAGTTGTGCTGTATAAGTGTGCATACTGTATTGCCTCTCTACAGATATAAGCTTTATCATTACATCAGGTAGTATAGTTTAAAGGCCCTGAAAACCTATTTTCTCAATGAGCTTCTTATTATAAGCAATGGGGTCCACATGAACATATTTTTCTGCCAAACATTTTTAAATCTGTGTTCTTCTCACTGGTTTGAAGTGGGTAGGGTTCAGTTAGAAAAAGGTGATGTCACATACAGTACTTCAAAATGGAAATCAAGATATAGCAACATCTGAGTCAAAATCTGATCACAGCAGAGTTGTTTGTTGCCAGACCACTTGGCATCTGATTAATCTGATTAAACCACTCCCACACAGTGCTGATGATGCCGATAAGAGTTTTGGAGTGTTAGATACTTAATAAGTAATAACTACAGATGTTTTTTTTTTCTTCAAACTTAATTTAGTAATGAATATTTAACACTATGGGATACTTACTGAAAAGTTTTTAGAGGCTTTAAAGTTGAAAGGAAATCATGTTTTTTTCTGATGTCAGGCACACAACACTCACACTATAAATGTGTAATGAAGATTAGGATTCAGCCAATATTAGTCTTTGAAGGCTTATTACTACATGTTTATTTCAAATTGTATTTTACGTTTTGTTATCTTCCTTTTACCACTTATTTTTAGCACAACAGCAAAAGTTAATTGTTATTCCTATTTAATTTTGATGTAGAATACTGTACATATAGAATATCAACACAAAATATCTGCGTACTTGGTTTTTTTTGGAGCTTTCAGCCACCTCTCATGGCCTTCATCAGCTGATGGAGTTTGCTGAGTTTTTAGAGAGTATGCAACCACCTGTTATTACATCACAGAAATTCTATGTTTAGGTCACGTCATAACAACTAACCAACTAACTGACTGAGCAAAGTCCATCCACCTTTGAAGGCCATGATGATTTTTTGTCAAACTGTATCCAAGGCCAACCTTGAACCTCAACAAAATATCTACTATTAGCTCTTGGTAACAAGAGAGATATGCTTACTTTTAGTTTCACTTCCAAATGCATTGTTTAGATAACTCTAATACCAGTATTACATTAAATAGACTCATTTACTACAGGCTTTCTCAGTATGTTTATATGTTTCTAGAAGCATCCTCCACTTTGTTTTATGTGCATTTGTGGCCCATAAGATGTTTCAACAGACTATAGAGCAAAACACTAAAGTATAGAGTATTAATGTTAGTGCTAGTGGCCATTTTGATTCAGTGAAGAAATGTTTTTGTACAAAACACCACAGTACTGTTTTTAGTTTTTCACTTGTTTGTGATGTTGTTTGTGTTCAGGGTGTTTAAAAGTAAGAATATTGCTGGAAAAAAGGCAGTTAGCCAGCCAAGTCAGACCTGTAAGCCTGTAGAAACATAGGTTGGAAAGCTATATGTTTACTGTATTTCCTAGCCAGCAGATATAAGGGGTAACAAGGCTAATTAGACTGGTTAGGGCATTCTGTAAGAGTTTAATGTGTAATGTGATGTTTTAATTAGTTAACTGAGCAAGAGACATTTGTGGAACTTAAAATATGCTTATTGCTGTTTATGTTCAGTGTTGTTTCTGTGTTATTTAGAAGATGTTAATGTGCAACAAAGTACAGTGACATTCAGAGGTCAGAGATAGAAGTACAGAGGTCAGAGATAGAGCTAACGCTGCGAGGAGATGATGAGCATTGCTGACCACTGTGTTAAATGTTTTGCACAGTTACCTCCCTCTATAAATAAATGTGTTGTACCAGTTTGGGCCCAGCGCCTCATTCAGGACCTGTAACACACTCACATATTAGCAGCATTAAACATACTTACATTCACCCACACTCACATCCAGTCTGAGATCGTTGTTTTGCCCTGTAGGTGAGTGAAGGACAGTGTGCACCGGAGTGAACTCGCCGTTGATGAGAAAATCTGCTCTGGTGGTGGAGGCTTGTCCCAAATGAGCCAGTGCACGAGCAGGTGTGAATGAGTCAATTAAGAGTTTTAATGAGGGGGAGGCTAAGATGAAGGAACGCAAAGAGATGAAGAGAGGGGTGCAGGGGAGGGGAGGTGGGAGTGGATCTGCATACCCAAGTGAAAGCAGATTTCTGATCTAAAGAGGCTCTCATGTGGATCGGATCTCTGCCAAGCTCTGGCTCTAGTCTGAGTGCCTGTCTGTCTGCTTCTGCCAGTTTGTGCTCGCCCTGTCTGTGTGGAGTCTCTTATAAACTGATGAAGATACAGACTTCTTTGGTGGGGAACTTTTCTGCAGCATGCAGCAAGTAAATGCTGTTGCCTGACAACTTCTCAAATAAACAGTTAAAGGTGCGTTAATAGTGGGTCAAAAACTCTGCAGAGTAGCTTTCTTGGAACTAACAATTTAGACTTCTGTTGACTTCTTAATAATTCATTGGAGTGTGTTCCATTTCTATCGTATGTCTACTACAGTGTCTATTGATACCACCAATGGGGGATGCCATTGTCAAAAATATCTGAATTCTACACATTAGAACTATTTTGTAAATTAATTTACAATTTGATATCCATCATTTTGCTTCACTAAATTAACTCATTCCACATGAACCATTCATACTAGTTCGTAAAATCAGGTCATCTATTTTTATCAGTCATGTAGATGCTACTTCTTGATTTTCATTCAGATCAATGTAAATTTTTCAACTACCACCATCAGAGCCATTTCATGACTTATAATTATACATCCAAGTCTTGTAAGTCTCTTGGAATTTTCTCTGATGAAAGTGAAAATAGTAAATACTTTCAAAGCAGCCAGGTAATACACTTTTTTGTTTAAATAATTTTTTTTTCCATAAAGCTACTGTAAGTGGGGTTTTGCAGGGGTTTTCATTTGTACCTGCATCCTGTTATGCTACAGGTACAGTTAATCAAGTCTAGCCAAAGAAGTGGGTCTTTGAATTATCACAGAATTGTGCAGTAGTTTGCAGTTGTGGATTCTGATTTCTTAATTGTCTAGGTCAGTAGATTTTGGACATAATTTTGTCACTCTCCCCAAAGTGGATGAAGCTATAGAAAACAGTGACCCAGTTCTGAAAAACTCTTACAAAAAAGTGTGTTCTTTATATTTCTTCCTCTTCTGTCTCTGCAGATCTACTGGCTTTTGTCCGTTCCATTTTCATCTGTGACCAGCTTCTTTCTCTTGCTCATTGAGTGGGCCCTGTCCCCAGGCCAGTAGGAATAATTAGATTTGGGAATGCAGAGAATAAGTCAGTGCTCATCCCAGTACACATGCACTCATTCATGCACTTGCGCAATGCATTCGAGATTATGCAAATCAGGGGCTCATGCTTCCTTTGAAATGTACAGAATGAGGATGGAGGAGGCTTGCTGCAGAGATAAACACAGGGTTCAGACGGAGGACGCGAGAATGAACGTGTTGAACTTCACACAATGCAAACGCATCATCCTAAAAATGTGCTCAGCTTAAATAGATGTGCAGCCTGCAGCAAAGAGCCTGCCACCTCACTAAGTGGTTCTTTTTCCATCACACTTCTACTATTGTAAGTTAAGTATATTAACAATTGATTACCAATTGAAGTAGTGACAAGGGGAATTCTATCAGCATTAGAAGTAAGTAATGCCAACTAAATGTGTCTGAAACCAAAGACATGGTAATCAGCTTTAGAAAGACTCCTCCTAGTCCTGTGCTAACCAGCATCCAAGGTGCTGTCATTGAGCTGGTGAACAGCTATAAATACCTGTGTGCTGCTTCCACAACAAAAAAGTCCAACAACAACTTTTTTTCCTGAGAAAAATGTGTTCCTTTAACATTGGCTCTGAGATGATGACTCTTTTATAGAGGTTTTATTGAATCAGTTTTAATGTTCTGCATTGTTGCTTGGTATGGTAATTTGACTCTGGCCAATAAAAACAGGCTTGGTAGCCTCATCAAAGTGGCTAGTAAGATTTCAGGGAGGAGTCAAGCCCAGTTTATCGACCTTTACAATAGGCAGCTGTTCAGAAAGGCTACTTTGCTTCTAGAGTGACAAGATCACCCCCTTTGGACAGAGTTTGAACTGTTACCCTCAGGTTGTCGGTTGAGGGTACCCTTATTAGGACTAAGAGATATAAGGTTTCCTTTGTCCCTGCTGCCATTCAATTGTTAAATGGTAAATAGTATTTTACTGTTGTCTGGAGACTACTTATTTACACAGACTGTGTTGTGTATCCTGGCTGCAAACCAATTTTCCCTTTAAGGAACAATAAAGATACTTTGAACTTTGATCTTAGAAGTGTGCCAAATGCAGTTTTATTTGTATTTTAATTTAGGTTAGAGAAATAGTCAGAGCTTAAGTTGGTCAAGATGGAAATGTTGATAAAAATATACCTTTCACTCCTGTTATATATTGCAAACCTATTGGTATACATATATATAAATATACATATATGAAGGGGGACCCAAAAGTTCCCGTAATTATAAAAAAACTGTTATTATGAATCTTTCAGTAGTACCTTTCTAATGTCCTTCAAAGTACTCTCCTTGAGATGTGATACAATTGTCCCAGCACTTCTCCCATTCCTGTAGTCATCTTTTGTCACCATTTAACTTAACCACAGCATTGTCACACCATAAAACAAAATAATTTTTTTAACAGTGATTTGTTACGGTTTTGGAAAGCATAAATAGAAGCGGCATATTATAAAATGCTCCTATGGGTTGTTCTGGAGTGCATGGTACAATTGACCTATGTGGTTGTTTGATTATGAGGATGTGTTGGCACTGACAATACTAAGTCCCTTTTAATTTTCTCCACATCTTCATGTAGGCCTCTAACACTATAGAAACTTCTTCTGTTCTCTTTTTTTCTTTTTTGTTGTGTAGTTTGTGTATCTAGACTGCCCTCGCTCATTACCTCTGCATGTGAAGAGTTTTATAAATTAATTTTCCTTCTGACTGCCTCACAACATACTGTAAGTGTAATGTGTAATGTTAGGTCCAGTCTTAAAAGCCAATTATCCATTGGGTGAAAATTGCCACAATTAAAGTTAAATTACCAGTGGCAATATATGAGCAGCAAATACCCCTTTCGAGGCAATATTTTCAATGTCAACATGGTGGAACAGTTGGTAAAGTATAACATGATTATCCATATGTGATGTATTTGTATCATTAGCAGTTGTTTTGTTATAACCTTTAAAATTTTAAAAATTACTTTTGAACACAGTTATTAGGGTCTATTTTTGTTACTCATGCTATAAAATTTTAACATTTTTTTAAATTTAATCACAATCACAGTCATTTTTAAACATGAATTGCCAGTTCCTCAGTCATTGTTGAACTGTCATTGATAATGGTTTGTCCTAATGGTATTGCTATTTTTCTCTAAAACACTGTTCATCCTTGGTTATATGAAAAATGCATATTTCTGCAAACCTGTGTGTCGATTGTGTGTAATGAATAGGATTCATGGCTCCTGCAGGCAATGAAATGCCCAAGGAGACCAAAGAGAAACCAAAGACCTGGCAATGCAGGGCCCATTGTTGCCATGAAATGACCCATATCAAAATAATACCAGTTTAAGTATTCATGAATTCCGAAGAATACTGGTTGAGAGAAACAATGAATTAGCACGGCGTGTAATTATTATTCATATGTTTGACAAATAGGAAAGGGGACTGCTGATATGCATCCAACCGAGAGAGAGAGAGAAAGAGAGAGAGAAAGTCTGTGTCAGCTCCTCTCTTCCAACACCTAAGGGGTGGAAATTCAGGTTATCTAAGCTCTAGTTTCTCATTCTTAAACAACTATAGATGTCTACACTGAAGGATGAGGGAATACATATACAAATTCAGATAGAAAGAAGCAAGAGTAGAGCAAGATGACAACATGTATGCAGTCAATCATGCAATTTTTTATTTTCCCAAATTGATGATAGCTTAGGTAGCTGAACATGAATCCAGTTGATTCTGAGAATATTCCTTTACATTAAATGCCTTCATGTGCTAAAACAGGATATAATACATTTCAACAAGACACTCAGATACTCTTTTGTGCCCAACAAAAGTGGCCTGGAGGTTTTGACAAAATGCCCATGAGCTGAACCCACAAGTGTTTCAAAGATGCTCATCAGGAGTTGAGAATACTAGTGTCCAGTGTTTTTGGAGATGAACACAGTGCTCTGTTGACTGAAAAAAACAATATATTTATAATCTACAAAGGAATTTTGAATGTCAAGGACATGTCTCTGATGAACAGTACATCTTGAGCCTGGTCCTGCATGCCAGCAGGAGAGAACAAGATTATTGGCAAAATGTGATGCTGATATAGTGTATGTTGTGCTCCTCAGTAGCTGATAATAGCCTGGTCTCTGTCATCTATTAGGCAATCCTATTAACCGAAACTCAAACATCATGCTTCATCATTAGGCCATTACAACTCTGATGTAATCTTGGCTTATGAATTAAATTACCTGTGTCCTACATGACTTTAATAGACTCTGAGCGAGGGTTTATGCCAGCAGTGGGGCTAACGTTGATAGGAAATGAATAATTCCTCTGGGATTGCAAATGAAACACCCTTAATGTTTAAAGTCATAAAGCAGGCGTGGCAGGACATTTTATTCTTTAATGAAAGGAAGGAAAGATTTGATGATTAAGCAGTGCAGACGCGCTATTCTTGTTTTTTTCCAAAAAAAAGTGGGGGGAAAAAATTTAATTGCCTTGTTACTTGAGGTCATTCAGGACATTGTTAAGATACCGCATTGAAGAGTATTTGAAAATCAATATAGATAGAATCTGTCATGAACAGTCATCTTAGCTTTACACACATTTTTAGTTTAGGACACTGACATTTGAATTTTTATTTGACATTTCTATATAAAGAAATCCCACTGGGAGTTATTTATCTTTTACATGTAAGGAGTTCAGCACCTCAGACACTGAGCAACACAACTACAACAAAAGAATCACTCAACAAACTGTCTTCTCCAATTGACATTACCAAGAGTTCATGTACAGGGCATGACAACTTACCGAGACAAAACAACATATCAAACTATCAGAGAGCTGCAGATATGTTGCAGCCAAACGTAGAGGAAGTATAAACACCCTAAGGCATCAGTTGATGAGCCTTTTTTACCTGGGTTAAACAAGGCCTGGTACACAACATTTGTTTTTCACCTGCCGCTCTGTTTGGGAACATGTAGAAATGTCTTGGCAATAAGACGGATGTCTACATGTTTCTTATCTATTCCCATCTGTAAGGTGTATAAAATGCAAAGTGCTGTAAAGCCTCTGGAGTTGCTGTTTTGATAGTCTGGAAGATTTTGATCAGTCTCCAAAGGCATCAGTATGGGAGGTAGCAATTTCTCGGTGCAGAAGCAAGACTCACACAAAAAGCGAAAACTTTGAGAACGTATAAGATTTATAGAGATACTGTATGCATAATCAGCCAAGATTATGGTAATCAGAATTATGCAACAAATCAGCGGGTCTAGAGAGATGGATAAGCCACCTGACAATACAGTATTTAAACACTGGTTATTTACAGTTATTTGAGCATTTAAGAATGTTTGACATTTGGACACTGTTCTAAATAAAAATACATAAATGATATTGAGAGATTGAGAGAGAACAGTAGTGGTTGCAGTGACTCATCCAGGTTATCAGGTCATAAAGTTTATTCCAGCAACAGCTGTATGTTGTGCCCAAGTAGCCTATTCTTATACATAACCCTAAACCAATACTTCCTTTTGGCATTTGCTCTGAATAAAAAGGCTCAACTAAATGCCTAATATGGAAAAAGAGGGGAGAAAAGGTGACAAACTGTCACATTTTGAGAAGGCCACCTGAGAGAGCAAGACATACAGAGCACCATGACTATGTGAGGTAGATAGTCTGTTAAGATAGACACTGAAATAAAGTGAGAAAGATATAGATGATTAATTGTTGTCATTTACTGGCCTTCTAATAAAAATGAATGGATGACACAAATGTCATTAGGCCTATTTAGCTTGTAACCTGTTAAATATATTCCTCTCTCTCTCTTAAGCTTTCTCGTCTCTCAACACTGATATTGCATAGAAAGGTAATACTAAAGAGAGATGAATAGAAAAATCTATTTTGTGCTTTGCATGGTATGGTTGAATAAGCTGTCTTTACTTAAGAAAGATAATCCACTTATGCTTTTGACTTAAGTGTTCTCTCTGCTCAAAACCAAGGCCACCTTCAGCTAAAACATCTCCATGCACTGACAAAAAAACCCCACTTAAATTGCCTTTGCAAGGTGAGATTCATAACTATTTATTTGACACTGAAATTGTCTCACAGTGACAGCCTGACAACATTCCAGGCCTCTGTGTGTTCAGCAGGGATCAGTGATGTGGCACCTGTTTGTCATAGACCTGTAAGAACTACCATTTAAACAGGCATCTGCACATCAATGCACAGATTCATGCAGGGTCAGATTGTTGTGTTTATGTACTAAGCGTGCAGTGATTCGTTTATAGAGGTCATGCCGTATCCATGTAGTGCTTTGATCACTGAGTTGTGACAATTCCTAGTAAATATCTCTACTGTCCCTCTCTGCATCATCTACACCTCCCTGTCTGTCTCACTGTTAAACTAACACTCATGAAAACACATGGCTAGTGTTAAGTGGGGTCACAGCAGAAAAAAAAAACCCATTAATTATAGCCATCAATTTAGGCTGGGGACATGCATGAGGATTACTGGACTAGTTTGTGTGGTTTGTCCACACCAGCAATAGTCTTGATTGGACTCCAGAATAGTGATCTGGAAAGATAGTGTGAGAGGTTTACAGAATCTGCATTAACCTTGACAAATGATCCACCCACTGAGGTAAACTACCCAAATAAAATCAAAGTGTTTTATTTATAGTATGATCAGCATGAGTACTAAAAAAGTCATGTTAGCATGCATGGATCACAGATTCATTTGTAAGAAAGTGGAGGCTCTGCACATTGTTGTTTTTAGTTATTCTGGCTGATCAGATGTCAGTCTGGGGTTGTTTTGTGGTGCTTTGCTTGCAGTTTGCCGTGGTCACCAAACTCCATACTTCCCATAAGTCCCCTCTCCCCTCAAAAATATGTGCAAAAGCTATGCAGAATGATGCAGAGTTTGACACTAGAAGCCTGTTTTCACACTCATCTGCTGACAGTGGAACAGTTCTCTGCATGTACTGAAGGTGTATACCAATGAGCACGATTTGTGACATCACAACTAGTTTGGAGCCAGTTGTTGTCCAGTATGCAACTTACACAAGTATGTTGAAGCTTAAAGCCTCCAGTGCACATGTCTGAAAATTAACTTTTCAGTAAGGTAGGAAACTTTTGAAATTAAAACTATTTGCATATTCATAGATTCTGGATTTTTCAATAAAGGAGAAGGAGATTTCATTATAAGAACTAGGTAGTTTTTTTTAATAGAGAAACCATATTATTATTCAAAGCAGAGTATTTTTATGTGTCTTAAAACATGTCTGAAGATAAAGTTAAAGAGCATCTTATCTTAAGTTGTCCTGGCCTAACAGATATGAACAAAACTAATAATAAAGTCAGGGATCTGCCAATCAAGCATAATCTGCATATACCCAAACAGTCCTAAAAAGAATGTTAAAAAGCCACAGTAAGTGAAAGCTCCCATGCGTATGGACCATGGAGTTGAGTTCTTGACATTAGTGAGCTATCAGGAGTCAGCAGCATTATTGCAGATTATTTAGTGTGTGATATCAGTAAGTGTTAACAAAAAAGCCTTCTAGTGATTTTCCAGCTTTTCATTATTATCCTTTTTTCAATATACAGCTTGAAACACTTCAACAACACATTTACTAAATAACATCCTTTTATTATATTTGGTCTATACATACAGTATACAAATCATGCATGTTCCTCACTGGGCCATTAAAGGACAAATTGTCAGGAAAGATATATATTGTCTGTTGGAGAAGCCATTCGTTAAGCTGTGGTTTTCTAACCAAGTGTTCCCTTACAATAAATAGCGATGCTACGACATGGCCTTGTGGGGGGGACACGGTTTAGGGAGGGGCGTGGGTTGCTGCTTGAATGATGCATGTACATATCAGAGACAAGGGTGCACTGAGAGAGAGGCAGATTTTTCCACCTAAGTGCCTTCAGAGGTGCAAAAGAGGACGTGAAGGCCCTTGGCATTGGCTGGTGCATCTAACGGACCGGAAACAAGGCTTTATATTCAGCAATTTATGATCTCAACACAGGGAAAGGAGTGTAAAGGGGAGGAGAGAGGAGGGAGTACTGGGGGAGACCTTGGGAGGTGAAATGAAGGACATCGTCCAAGACAAACTCTCATCAGCAGATGTCGATGAGAGACGCCAAGCTAACAGGAACAAATGGGATTGCTTCGATTTCAATTTGACATGTCGTTTTAGAAAGCCTTCCACCGTTTTGCATTCACTCTTTCCTTCTCTCTTTCTGACATTCATTCCTTATGTACGTTATTGAGAAGCCCACAAGCCTGTCTCACTGACAGGTAACAAGATAAATGGAAAATATATTGGACTATAAAAACAAAACCTTCCCTGTTTTTTTTTTTTTAGGATGAAAATACAAATTCCTACAAGTTGCTTATCAAATTTCGGATAAGCTGTGTGGAAATTCTAAAAAAATCAATTTAATTTGTGTTTCAGCAATAAAATAAACCACCATTCCCAAACATATACAACCATTCTGGCAGTATTTTTATTTTATTTTTATTTTTGAAATGAATGATAGCACTGAGTTGAAACAAAACAAACAAACAAACAAAAACCTGAATCATCTTTACTGAGACAAGGGAAAAGATAGGAAGGACAGAAAGACAAGAGACACACAGACAATCACTGTTAAAAATAATGATGTTTTATGGTGTGACAATGGCATAGGTCTGGTTATATTTATGCACAAAAACCACTTGGTCGGGGTTAGGGAAAGATTATGGTTTGGGTTAAAAGGATCACCTGAAATGTTGTGTGGGTTAAAGTTCCTACTTCCTTTAAGTTAGGCAACCTCCATCATGATGGTAACAGTAAACACCATGACTATCGCAGTTATGGTTTTTCGAAAAACTGTCCCGACTCACGGTTGGAAACGGGAAGTGAACAGCAGTCTCTTGCAGCTAAGTCCACCTTTTGCCATCTAGCCATCCACCCAACCCTCCACCCCCGACTATGGAAATTTGTCACCTTATACTGATGTCATCTGAACTGCATCTCTTCTCCGAGTCCTAATTATTTCAACAGCTAGATAGCGTCTGTCAGTCAAATGTGACTGTATGTTGTTTTTGCAAGCTGAATTTTTGACCTATACTGTCATTATTCTTTTGAGGATGGACTGCAAAATGCGCTTGGCTAATTTCTCTTTCCTCCCATCTCTCTCTCTTTCCCCTGCTGTCTTCCAGGTTTGCTGTTGGCAGAGTCTCCCTATCTCTCCATGATGATTATGTTGGCAGGTAGTTATGAGACCAGGTGATTAATCCCCCAGGGAGGGGAAACAACATTAACCTGCCTCTCAGCATTTGCCACCACATCACCTTAGGAAAAACACACCAGTCCAACAGCCCACAGTATATTATCCCATAAAGGTTGGATCATAAGCACTGTGGCATTTTCCATAGAATCCTTGAACTAATTAAAACACTAGCCCTCCACTTTAAATGGGCTGCCAGCAATGATGAGACTTACATGAGTGAGTGACAGCTCCCATATTCCTCAAAACCTGGCTCAGACAGTTTCATTGGAATTAATTTAATAAAAAGTCCATAGATAGCTCTGTTTTCTTCACCCTCCCCCTCACTCAGTACATGATTTGGAGACACAATTTCACAGAAATAATTAGGACAGAGCATCATGATAAACCATGTGTTGCTATACTGCAAGATAGCAACCTTTTGACTATGAATGATCAGTCCAACTAGTGTAAAGTACAGTACCATTTCCCTCTCGGGGATGTCTTATGCTATGGTCTTATCTGGTGCTTGAACCCAGCAAAAGAAGGAATAGAATTGTTAGGAACATGGCTCAGATCTCAGCAGTAATAGAAGATCAGTGACCTGTAAAAGACTGCAAGGGATAGAAAGGCTCACCGATGTGGTCTGTGCAGGTAGATATAGGATACCTGCCACAGTAAGTATGCCTTCCAGCACCTCCTTTACTTTAGATAGGAGTGGACTTTGTGGTGGCATGTTCACTGTTTACAATGCTTGCTTTCACTTGCAGGAATGCTGGGTTCAGTATTGCTAACAGGTCATTTCCAGGAAGTGTCTGAACAAGAAAAAAAGAAAGTGAATGAAATAAAAATACAAACAAAATTTGAATAACATTAAGATGTTTACAGGAATGGATATTCATTTGCATAAGGTGAAGAGAAAGGGATATGTGATCACTGACAACAGCAGTTTTAAAATGTGTTGCAAAAATTATCTTCAAGTCTTTAAAGGTGCGTGGTGCACCTGCAGAGCTGATACATCTGGCAAGTGAAAGTCTAAACCAAATGTGTTCAACAGCTCAAGGTATGTTAGGTCTCCACTGTGTGTAAGGAAACGACATTCCATGGCTCTTTATCGGAAGTGAGAAAGTTAACCAGATGTACATTTGTCTATCGAACCACTTTGTCATTTACTTCAAAACTAACTGTGTGAGAGTTACTTACTTAGTTATAGTTACTCCAGTTTCTTATTTACCTGATTATGGTATACCAAGTCATAATGGGCTTATTACTGTCACCTAAGGCCAGAGAGCAGAAAATGCCATCTGTAACTACAATGGATGAGAACTGCAGTTTTAGTGGGTGTGTTTTCCCTATTAGGCCACTAGGGGCAGCTGTTAGTTCATTGCACACTGGAAAACAAACTTGGACAAGGCACACAAAGGTGTGATTTATAGTTCTACAGTCTTTATCAGTGCTTTCTAACACTGTGTTTTGGATTTACAAGAGGCCTCAAGGAGGATGACTAAATGTATGTATGGTTGTCTCCCACACAGTGGATAAGAAAAGGTAAGGGAGATGGACACATCTGAGAATTTGTTATTTTTACCACTGCCACCCAATTGCTGGCAGGAAACCTACATTCCCTTTGTTTCATTTCCCTTTCCCATGTCTACATAGCATGGTAAATTTAGAAGAAGTGAAGTCAAACATTCTGCATAAAATCCCACACCCGAAGCTGATAAGAGCTGAAAACCCTCAGTTTTCCTCTCAGTACTGCGGTTCTACCCAATCATAACAGCCACCTTGTATTTATTGTATGGGGAGGTGGCATGATGGGACAAAATAATGTCAATGCAAACCCTCAATAGCAAAGTGCAATATTGCTGGGTTAAGGTTTGATTTGGATGCATGAAAATGTATGATGTGACGTGGCACTTCCAGTGCACTGGCTCATTTTTTAATGGACTTTACTGCAGTGTCAGCCAAAACATGTGTGACCCAACCAGCCATGACAAGACCCAAGCTTTTTCAATGGCAGAGTAAGAAGAGTCTGCAATCACAGGAGTGTATACCCCAACAAACAGATGGAATTATTAATTATTTTTTTATTTTAAAAAATCAGTTTTCTCACAGTTTTTATGTTCATTTAATGTAATTTCGATCCATTGCTCTGTCCTCTTCTACCTGTCTGCCTTTACCACCCAGCCTTCTGCCACGGATTCCATCTGTCTTCCTCTGTGTTTGGTGCAGATGGAGCAACATGACAAGGGCACGGGAGCCAATCCATTCCCACCTTGTCATCTGCAGGCATTTCGATCTGCCACAGTGCTCTTCCATCTCGATTAGGGGTGGCCGGCTGGCGGGAGATGAGTCTGTGTATGTGTGTGTATGTGTATGTCTATGTGTCTGTGTGTGTATTTGGGAAGAGGGGCGTGTGGTCTAAGGCTGAACTAGCCTGTCTTGCAACATCCCCCTCTTCCTCCTTCCTGTCATCCACCTGTCAAAGCATAAGCCACTGTCATGGTGTGGATCTGAAGAACATTGCCACTTTACCTTCACGATTACAATTACTCAGTGCATTTAGCGCAGTTTGTTCCGTTTGCAGAAAATATTCCTCTATTGTCTAAATTTATTAAATTACTGAATTTTCCATCATTTGAATTTTTGGAAGTCCGGGTTTTCAAAAAAACAAAAAAAAACAAAACATGCTTAATGATTCAGTGATGTGCTAACTTCATAAATCATCAGAATGATATTGTCAGTGGCTTTCTGTTTATGTTATTCCAAACCTGATGTCTATTGTAATGGACATTCAGATTCACATATTCACAATATATATATATATATATATATATATATATATATATATATTTATATATTGTGAATGTGTGTGTATTTTTTTTAAATCAGTACTGTGCAAAAGTTTTAAGCTGATGTGAAAAAATGCTGTAAACTAAGAATGCTTTCAAAAGTGGAAGTGTTAATAGTTTATTTTCAGCAAATCACAACATCACAGCAAAAACAGCATCAATTCTTCTAGGTACACTTGCACACAGTTTTTGAAGGAACTCGACTGGTAGGTTGTTCCAAACATCTTGGAGAACTAACCACAGATCTTCTGTGGATGTAGGTTTCCTCAAATCCTTCTGTCTCTTCATGTAATCCCAGACAGACTCGATGATGTTGAGATCAGGGCTCTGTGGGGGCCATACCATCACTTCAAGGACTTCTTGTTCTTCTTTACGCTGAAGATAGTTCTTAATGACATTGACTGTATGTTTGGGGTCGTGGTCCTGCTGCAGAATAATTTTGGGGCCAAACATACGTCTCCCTGATGGTATTGCATGATGGATAAGTACCTGCCTGTATTTCTCAGCATTGAGGACACCATTAATCCTGACCAAATCTCCAACTCCATTTGCAGAAATGTAGCCCCAAACCTGAAAGGAACCTCTACCATGCTTCACTGTTGCCTGCAGACACTCATTATTGTACCGCTCTCCAGCCCTTCGGCGTACAAACTGCCTTCTGCTACAGCCAAATATTTCAAATTTTGACTCATCAGTCCAGAGCACCTGCTGCCATTTTTTTGCACCCCAGTTCCTATGTTTTCGTGCATTGTTGAATCACTTGGCCTTGTTTCCATGTCGAAGGTATGGCTTTTTGGCTGCAAATGTTCCATGAAGACCACTTCTGTCCAGACTTCTCCGGACACCTACCTCCGGTGCCTATAAGAATTGATGCTGATTGATTAGGATTTTTCTTTTGTTCGCTCACTTTGGATTTTGTAAATTGATAAAAATAAACAATTATTTATATTTTTGAAAGCATTCTTAGTTTATGGCATTTTTTCACACCTACCTAAAACTTTTGCATAATACTGTATATATATATATATATATATATATATATATATATATATATTTAAGTGATATATTAAACTCAGTATGTTCATATTATGTTCAATTTTAAAAAGTGAGGTCTGCATGGGTATTCATTTCTATTGGAAAAATCATAACGTTTGTTATCACATGTCCTACTTTCTTTTCTGCTGGTCAACTGGTGCTGTAAGTTAAACCTTGACACTGATGGGTTAGTTACAGTCTACTAATGACTAACCAGGAGTCATGTTTTGAAACAATGCATTTTCTTTGTTGGAACCAATACTGTACATATTTGATGTCCATCACAGTGAAGACAGGGTGGAAAAGAATTAAAGTAGGAGAAGATCACTACAGTAATTGACTAATTTTGATTTAAACACAAAGAAGTTATCAGCTTTAAAAAAAAAAAAAATCTAAATAACATAATGGGCAAACCCTTGTCCACGCACTATACCATGTGTACACATACAGTATGCAAATTCAGTCAACATACACACATTACACATGTTAAAATCACTGGAATAGAGACTCTGCATCGCCTTGCACATTTAGTAACCCTAACTGTGTCCGATAAAAGCTTTGGTCTACAATTGCCTGGTGGATAAATGTTTATTTACTGAAATGTACCTGTTTCTCTAGCTGATGTTTGCTTAATTCATTCTGTTAAATCCCTGTTGAAGCAAACATGGGGGGATAGTGTATTATAGGGGATCACGATTGCACACACACACACACACACACACACAAACACACACACACACATACACACACACACACTGAGTTGGCCTCCACAGTCTGTTTGTCCTGACTAAATGTGTTTGCTCCTCTCTTCTGGTGGACACAAAGCTCACCAGTCCACCCTGGATCTAGTTTGCTGTCATAGTAGAGTCCTTCAGGATGCACTGGCTGCACTATAGTAATTGCTATATAGTATCTAATAGTATCTACTGTAGGTTGGAAAGATGTGTGTGTGTGTGTGTGGGACGATGTCACTGGAGATCTCCTTATTGTGTTTTTCCCAGAAATCCCGGAAAGGGATTTATAATTTTCTGTGCTGCTTTGGCAATATAGGTATCTGATATGTTGAATTTGAATTTGAATTTGAATTTAATATTAAGCATAAAATGTTGCTTTTTTGACATTTATGAAAAGTTAACATGACAACACACACTTTAAAAATTGGTGCAAATATCTACTATCGTTACTATAGTAACAGAAATGATTACTGGGACCTTGCTTTGGACAGAAAAGTATTAGGGGGAAAAAAAAGCAGTCTGTGGGTGTTGGATGCAGGGTGATTGAGAGAAAAAAATACCAACAGTATGACTGTGAGAGAGTAGCAAACTGGTTTATGTGTCACTCTGTCCAATCTGCAGTACACAGGATAACAAGGCTTTTCTGCCTGCAGTGTTGCTTCTAGCAATACACCCTCCCTTATTGCTACACAGGCCAGAGGATGATATAACAGCTTCATGACACTAGGGGGTGAAATGACCCATGTTTGAAGTGCTTTCTTAAACAGAGGAGTTTAGTCCAAAGGTGCACACTGTTGATTGTGTGGAACAGTTAGTCTCTGTCATGGGCCTTGGAACAGTACATGGGGCTTGCTGTTTTTCATTCCAGCTATTTCACAAAAGTAGGGACCGATTTTAATGTTGAATACAAGGCAAATTTGTGTTTTGAGGTTGAAATTTCATTCACATTTAGAAGAAAGCGTTTTGTCAGTCAACTACTATAGCTGACAGCGTTTGGTGGTGACTGGCAGTCTCTGCTGTGAGGCCACATGCAACCACCCATCATATACTTCCTTGCCAGTATAGTTCAGTTTAACAAATGTTTTCTTCCCTTGAAGAAAGTTGTTCTTACTTTTTTGCTCTTGATTGGAGACTGGAGTCTATCCAACATGCACTCATGTTGATTAACATTTCTTGTTGGGAGCAAGACTTTGTTGACAAAAGCACAGTTGCAGTTAGTTGTTTGAAACAACACCCCTGAAATCAGTGGTTGTGCCCTTTCCTGCCAACAGCTGACCTCACAATCCTTTGAATTGGTGTCAAACTTGGTTGACCAGTTGTTTGCTACCACTGACCTTTAAGCCAAAACCCACCACATAAGATAAATATCTCTCTACATGACTGGTCTTATTAGATTAAATACATATACTGTAGGTAAAAGGTAAACATTCTGAGACTTAAAGTACTTGTGTGACACTGGGAATTTTGGCAGGGTTAGCAATTAAAGTATATGCTGCTCAACTGTAAATTAAAACCCAAATGACCCTAGGCACAAGCTAATACAGCACCCAAAGCGAACATTTAATATCCAGATCCCTGATTGCCTCATTTTAGTAGGCAAGGCCACCGACCTCTGTATCAATCTTTCTGATTGGCTTAATGACGATGGCTTCGACCTCATTATCCTTGCCCCTCTGACCGTCTCTCTCCCCTCACTCATTTATCTCCTCTTTCTCCTTTACTTCGTTCTCCGAGTGCACAACTCGTATATCAGGCTGATACTGGTCTATGTTAATACTCGGATATTGCTCTGTCAAATCATCTCTCTATTGGTATGATGAGAGGGTCCTCTGTGAATGCAGCTACAGTAGTTCAAGTTTATACTGTGGATTAGTAACAGTAATGCAGGAAAATGTATTTTATAATAAGTATGATATCAGCTGCTTTAAGGGTGTCAGTCTTTAAAACCTGCAATTAAATCTGCTTTAATTTCATTGTTCTGGTAGTTAGTGGAGCACTGCAGTGGCCTGTGGTGGTCTGCTGTTTTCAGGGGCTTTTCCACACTGGTAAGACCAACAACTTGTCAATTCAACACTTGTCAATTAAGCACTTTGAGCTGCATTTCCTGTATGAACGCCACTATAGTAAGTTATAGGTGGGGCACGGGTGAGCCTGTTTGCCCCCTCACCCCCGGTGCTGGCTCTGTGCCTGGTGGACCCGTCTCAGCGCAACAGTGGAGCTCATTACACTGATGATAACCTATTTATCTAATTATATATTTTATTACAATTACAATCATTATGACTATAGATATTATTTTTCTCTTTACTTTTTTCTTTTTTTTCTCTTAGTTTACTTGTTTTGGACATTCACCTACCTCTGTAGGTATTCTGATTTAACACAACTACATTTGCGTATGTGTGTATGTAAGCATGAGTGTGGGTAATATTATATATCTAATTTCTGTGTGGATGTATGTGGGTGTGTGTATGTATTTATGTGTATATGTTACAATATTTGTCTGGGGGGAATTAGATTAGTCATGACATGTCAATCCTGTGGTGGGTCTAAATTGGTGGCAATATTATGTGACCCCTAGATACATGAGTGTACATGTATATATGTCCATATATGCTATATGTTGCATATATTATGTCTCAATTAAAAAAAAACAGGTGCTGTACAAATAAAGTTTATTATATTATTATTAAACACACTCAACATCCAAGAATATCAATATGCCAGCAGTGATAGTGGCCTCCAATTTTCCCTAATCCTTCCTTTTTTCTCCCCTTGGAGAGACAACGCTGCATATTTTCTCTGTCAGTGTTTAAATATCACTCTCAAGGTTGCGGCTGAGAGGCTGTTGGGGGGTTGTTGTCTTACCTCTCTCTCTTTCTCTCACTCTCTCTCTCTCTGGACTCTACAGTGAACAATATCAAAGCACTGGTTCTGACATCCCTTCAATTACAGTAATACCCAGAGAGCTCCCCAACAGCTATATTATAAGACAAACTCTACTTGAGACAACCTGACACGCTCTTTCATTTTGAGTGTATTTGAGGTGAAACGCCAAGGAGGTAATGCATTTTAGTCATCTTCGCATTCCTCTTTTTTTCATTTACTTTCTGCTTGTTTATGCTGAAGTACTGTCTGTTCTTTGTACTGTGCTACCTTCATGCTTCCCTTTTAACCAGTAATTTCTCTCCAGCTGGACTTTTTTTTCCTTCCCTGTCTGGCAATACAGAACCCCCATTCAATATGCACATACACTAGAAAATGCAATAACTAATGTTATTGCATTTATACTTTGGGACAACAGATTTGTGTTACTTAGTTTTATTGCTTGAGTGGCAATGTAGCAATTATTTTATTCAGAGCAAGATAAATATACAGAGTTTGATACTTAAAGGGACATCATACTTTTTGTGACTTTCTGTAATTTGTATACTTAATGTCAGCTGTCTATGTTGAACATAGTCAGAGTTCTAAAACATGAGGTAAATGTTTCCAAAAATGCCACCTTCAACTCAAAAGCCAGGGATTCAGTCTACTCTGAACCTGCTGTCTAAGTCCAACTGTCCTTTTAGCTTTATTTTGGTGTTCTAACTGCTAAATGCTCTACTGTATTTACCTGCAAATCACTAACTTCAACTGGTGTTTGGTACTTTAGTAAGGTATATTAGATTCATCAGAGCTTTTTTAGTTTTAATTTATTTTATGTTTTTACTGAAACAGCCTTCTACTGCTGGAAACAAGGTTAATGAAAGCAGAGAAACTGAACCAAACCAGTAAAGTTGTGGGCTATTAATCCAAAACAATTAGCTGAAAGACACTTCACAAAGCTGAGGGGAATTGCAAGGTTGGGTAATAATTCTCTGTGGGTTTGTCACTAAAAGCAACCCTTTTTATATTACACATTGTCATTTAATTCATTTTCATATAAAAATGTTAGAGCAGCTTTAATAATCCATGACATGGCAACACTTTTTCCACCATTTTCTTTTTCTTTTGTTCCACGAGTTGAGCCTCTCATGCGTCACTTCCTTACAAATCTCACCTACTTCAGTAGGATTAGTAGGCCTGATCTTAACAATCTGTTACATAAAGCTTTTGATTGATAGTGCTTGTTTGGGGCAGCTAGTTTACAGCCAGAGAGGAAGCACTCCTGAGAGGTTTCTGGCCTTGGTGAACAAACTCAAGCTACTTAGTTGATATTTCTTTTCCGGTGTTATTGTTCTATTAAATCCTGTCTAAATTCTACAGATGGAGCAGCAACAATTAAGAAGCGTTGAAATGAGATCCACTTGGCCCCGAGGTCTAAGGAGGTTGTGATTGCGAGGTGGATTGTGAATGTGTGTGAGAGAGCAAATCCCTTATAACCCATTCTCCTTAATCAGTGATGCCACGAAGAGAATCAAAGAAAAAAAATATATGATGACTGATCAGATGAAATATGCAAATTAAGTACTGTTAGCTTGTTCCCATGATGCTGATGAAGGTGAATTCTGACACTCAGAAAACTGGTTTTGCTTTGTTGTCATAACATCTTGCCTTTAGGGATAGATCACTCACAGTTAACAGGCCGCTGCAGCATTATTACAGGCATAAAGTAGCATCTGGTACAACAAAGATAATACTTTACCAACAGCATTTTGCATAGTCATCATATGGTTTATGTGCTTTTCATTTTTTACTGAAGCAACACACCACCACCCACTGGAAATTATTTGCTGCTAGTGACATTGCATTGCATTGCCAGTTTTGGTGATTTCAGAACTTTACTTAAAAGATTAAGTGATCCTCTTTGGGCTGAAAAAAAGGACCCTTGGGCTATGAAACAATTTTGAACCACCGTCAAAAATACATTGTGGTGCCTACAAGAGACTGAATATTATTATAAAACTGGTATATGTTCAAAAGTCATTAAATGTCTGACCCTTCCATGCATCACTGGCCACCACACTAACAACATAGCTGCTGCAGTTTGAAGTTACAAGGTTTTCACCCCACAGTTGGTGGGGAAAAATGACAACCACATTTCAAAGTTTAAAGTGACGAAGACTGAACTCTTGCCCCTACCAAACTCTTCTCATCCTCAAACCTGTCTCCCCTCTCTCCCTCTGACGCCATACTTCAAACAGCTTTGCACAGTGGGTTATGCTGCATAGCAGAGAGTGACTGTGTCCCTTCCCGTGTTGAAAAGGCGCCTCGATTTTAGGGAGCTTGTCAGTAGAAATCTGTCAAAAGTACTCAGCGGACTTACTGGGGCCTGTGGAGAACAATACCCCCTGACCAAGAGGGCCCAGACACATTATAGTGAAATTAACTATGTGGATCAGAAACCCAAGGCCCTGGTTGACACCCTAACCACAATCCCTATTGTTTGGTCCCAGCAATGTACACAATACACTTCTATTTGCTCTGCTTTACTTTCCTGCCCAGAAATAAGCCTGAGGGTAGGCTTCATGAGTTCCCTGTGCTCTCCATGCTCTCTCCCTCCTCATTTACTTAATCACGTCACCTCTCATTTCTTTAGATAAGCAAATGGGCCTTCAGGCTGCTCCTTTCCTATTGGCCATATTCAGGCCTTCCTCAGAAGGAGGGGAGGTGCTTGAAACTGACTCAACCAGACTTCCTCAAAAGTTCCACTTTCCTTGCTTGTGAATGTAACTGTTCTTATAAACAGTTGGTGGTACAACTGTTATAGTATTCAGTCCTGTACCTCACAGCTGATGGGCATCAGGTGAATGTAAGGATATCTGGAGATGACATGATGATATCAAAGAACGTGTTTGTCTTGGATTACATTCCCGGTCAAATGTGAATGGGAACACTCAGCAGACAGCCTGTGATGGAATACTAACAACATTAAGGTAAATACAATCCTCATTTCAGACTAAATTTTTGCTACAGCCTCAGACTGTAAATGTGTATAAAACTACAATGAGATTTAACATTATAGAGCAATTAATACTGCACTAATGTAAACCTTGTTATAAACCTAACTTTAGCAGTTTGGTAGTTTTTATAACTTTTTAGGTACTATTCATTTATTAATAGAACATATATCTTGAACATAAGTGAGTAAAGTACAGCAAGTTCACTTAACTATCCACAACTTCTGGGAGATTTTAAGCAGAATTCAATTATCTTGTAAAGTTAAAAGACCTGCAATAAAATAAACCTACTGTTTGAGCACTCTTACTGTTCCACCTGTGTGGAGATGAGAGAAGAAACACAGACAAAGGAGTGGATGGATAGCAGGAAGAAAATATTTTCCAGTTTTAGAGAACAAAACGTTCAATCATGGAGAGAGAGACTGGACTCCTGTGAACCCTGCCCCACTTTCTTCCAGGTTTTTAGGATAAACACAGGAGAATGTGCTTCTAAATCCTTTCAGCAATTTTTTAATCGGCTCTTCTGGGTCGGGCAGGTAGAGAGAGAGAGAGAGAGAGGATAGGGAGAGAGTTCAGCCCTGAAAACAATAGATACTTTTACATTCTTTGAGCTCTGAGAAGTTCATAAATGTTACAACACTCACATACACACTCACAGAGACACAAAATTGGGTCTTTCCTGCTTGAAATCTATCCAGAAATGGGATAGTCTGTGATTTGAAATGCTCCATTTCTCAGCAGCCAAACACTCTGTTCCCCCCACACAATCATGTGCTTCCAAAAGATTATGTTTAGGGCCTCTGAAACCCAAATCTTTGTGTTGCCAAGTCATTTTCACAATTTTGGTATGCTCATTTAAATGCATAGGAATGTGTAGTTTAATCCACTTCACTTGTCAAAGGAATTCAGAAAATCTGATTCTGTATGTCATGGTTTTAATCATGAGCACACCTCACTTGTTTACTTTAGCTTTGGCAAATAGCACAGAAAAGTTGAAAGTGAAATATGCTCAATATTTCACAGTTGTTGTGAAGACATATTTTAACTTCAAAACACCACACACTAACTAAACAAATGTCAAATCTGACATTATGTGTACGTGTCTGTTTCTCGTGTCACTTTTTTTTAGACTTGTCATCCTTGTATGGTACACAACATGAATTTGTTTTCTTCCTCTTCTCTTGTTTTTGCTGAGTGTGTTTTTGAACATAAAAACAACCCACTCAGTTCTCAGGGGAAAAGAAACCAGAGTCAATTTGACTGATGTTGCAGATAAACTTTGTGCTCATGCATCTCATGTTGATTTCATATCGTTAAAAAATACTCCTTCAGCAGAGTGCGGAGATATGCCTCATCAATTGTACTCATATCAGGACAGATGCACTTGTAATTATGTAAACAAACACTGATCAGGCTATGATTCACACTGGACACACCAGGGCACACACTTGACTGCCAGTGCATTTGACTGAACTACAGGACCTGTATTTAGTAAAGGAGCTGTGTCCTCAGCGATGCCCGGGTGTTTATTGACAGTCAATGTCCTGAGGAGTGAGGTTCACTACCTGGCTTGCATAGAAGGGCAGCTATATGAAGAGGCCTACAATCGACCCTGTCTACTAGAAATTATGTTTGTATGCTACTACTGTAACTTGTAATATCAAATACATTTTCAGAGAAATGTAATGCTGCCCAGATTAAGTTTTTTTTTTTTTTTTTATCAACACAATCAGAAAATGTTGTGAATGAACATATCATTCAAGTCGCAAAATCTTGGTACCGAATGAATCAGTAAAATGTTCACTGACAATGTATTTTATTAGTTTCGCCTACAATATTCGCTCTTGCAGTGCAATATCTTCTCATAGTAACTAAAGCATTATTAAACTTTTTTACGGTTATGTTCAGGCACTCACAGCACCAAGGGCAGGTTAGTGAAAGATCATGATTTCTGTTGAATGTTAATAAACAACGTGTCTAGTGCTTCAAGGCACTATGGACTAACACAATCTTTCTTTAACCTTAATCAAAGTGCTTCTGTTGCCTAAATCCAACCACAGACAGGACTCAGGATGCTATCCCCGGTCTCTGGTGTCAAGGTCCTGTGCTTTGTATACCCACCTACCACCCCCGCTGTTGCTTGTGAGCATAATCCAGACAGCAATTATGTTTAGTGATTCCACGCAATTGGGAAAACTATTTAGTAGTATAGAAACGTAATTTCTAGGAGACAGGGTTTCATTCATTTGTCATGAATGGGAATGAAGTTGGTTAAGTGGCATGTAAGAGTATGCGAAGGCAATTCATTTTAGTTTTTAGGACCACTTAAAAACAAATCACTCATATTTGGACTGAAACACAAGCAGTGAAACTAGGGAACAAACAGGGTTAAAAGCAACTAGTCTAACAATTAGAGATAATTACTGTCCACTAAACGCTAAGATTAGCTAGGCCCTGACCAGCACTCCAAAGGTCCCTCCCTCACAGTCAATCATGGGGTTCACTTACAAAACAAGAAAATTCAAGTGACTCCTGAATAGTGGTTAGCTAGTCAAATAGGACACAACAAATTAAGAGAACTTTGGCACATTTGTCTTCTTTTGGTAGAGGCTAACTGTGTCTCCACACCTCAACTGCACCAAGCTAACACGTCCCAGACCAGTCTCCACTGAGTGCATAGAGACTAAATTGATATCAACCTCCCATACAACTTCTGGTAAGACAGCACACAAGCCAACCTCCACAAAGTTGCAGTAACAGAGCATTAATGGGAGTAGTAACTAATTTAATTACTGAATTTAAAATTGTAATGTTTGAAACTACTTGTTCCTGAAACGAACATCCCATTAACGTAATGTGTAAGTAATATGCTACTTACCAACACTGTTCCAAAGTACAGTACATACTAAATATAACCAAGTACATTATATTCAGAGCTACTTTTTTCAACATTGATGCTTGTTAATGTACATTTGATGTGTACAGTTACTGAATTTATTGTTCATGTTAATAGTGAAATCATTAAACTTGATGCAAATAGTCTCACAACCATTTGCATCCAGTTTGCCAAAAGCAATCATTAAAGTTTTATGCTAATTACCTTTCAGCATCCTCTCCTCATCATTGACAAGAGCTGTAAATACAATAATAACTTTGTGTCCTGAGGAGCAAGCGTTGGTGAGAGCTCTTCCACAATGAGAGACCGCTTGGAGGAATTACAGCAGAGGGCTCAAGAGTTTTCTGATGCAGCAACTGAGAATACCAACCCTTTCCCAGCGGACGGTGATAATGATGACTCTGCTGTGGTCGGGGTCATAACGCCACAGGCTGTGGTGTTTGAGGAGGAGCCAGTTGTTGAGAATTTCCTGTCAGAGGTTCAGCAAATCCGAGATGACATCACAGTGCTGGACACAGAAGTAAGGTTTATTTGGAGGAAATATACTTTTTTTACTTTTTTTTTTTTTTACTTACTTCATAATTTGTGCATATTTAACTTGCTTGCATTGCTTTTGTTGTTGATTTTTCACTGTTTTCATTATTATAAGATTCCAAACTTGACTGAGAAGATAAAAGATCAGAATGTATGACCAGTATCTGCTGGTTAAGATTAGCTTTCTCCTCTCATGTGTGGTCAGAGCTGAACTTTGCAAAACCTCTGTCTAATCTCAACTACAAACAGGTCCTTAAGTTTACCCAACAGCAGAAGACACTGGTTGCAACCATGCGTCGTTTCAGTGTAATGAAGAAGGAGAGCAGCATAACCCGGGACATCAAGCTCCGAGCAGAAAGCCTCCACCGACGTTTAGATGCTCTTTCAAAACAGGTCCAAAGAACTGAAGACCAGCAGGGACCAACTGCTGTTACAACAAGAATACAACGCTCCCAGTATGCAGCTCTTTACCGCAAATTCCAGCAGGTCGGGAATATGATCCTAATTTACTTTTTATATTTTTGGACTAGAAAGAATGATGGTCTTGAATGAAGCTTAATTTTGATTAGTAGGGCGACACACAGTTGTCTCAACAGAAATTATGCGTCTTCAACTGCAAAAAAAAATAGTTGCAAGTCATATTTATCACTGTCATTGTACATTTATAATTATGTAATGCATGAATCCGCACTCTCAAATCTGTGCAAGAATCTTTTTAATTAGTGAGCATTGCCGAAATCTCGCTAATTAAAAAGATTTTTGCACAGATTTGAATGTGAGGATACTTTTTTCATTCAGTTTAATATTTTCTCAGCACCTCAGTTTAGTCTGATACCGGTCGAGCAGTGTACTTTTCTTTTTAATGCAGTAGGCAATGCCAAAGACTGTTGGCAGGCAGGCAGGCACGCATACAAATAGATAAAAATAAAACTGGGCATTTTATGAGTGAAATGATAGCTGTGCCAGAACCATCAAGTTTAGCAGGACTTAAGTGTTGTCTTTCTACCCTAAGGTGTTCATGTATTTTTTGTTGTACTCAAGAGGGTCAAAGATTAGCCTCCAATTTCTTCTCATTTCTCATTTCCCTTCCCCCTCCATTTTCATTCTCTCTTTGTGCTATAATTATGTTCAGGTAATGCGACAGTATAATGAAGGTCTGCTGACCAAGCAGGAGTGCTGTAAGCACTTCATTATCCGGCAGCTGGAGGTATCAGGAAGAGACGTAACAGAGGAGGAGGTGAATGAGATGGTTGCCACAGGAAAATGGGAGGTCTTCAATGAGAACCTGCTAAATGATGCCAAAATCACACGGTCACAACTATCTGAGATCGAACAGCGGCACAAGGTGAGGGTAGTGGCAAAGACATAACTAAAACCAGGGTCCAAAGTTCTCGCATGATTAAGTCCCAAAGAGATTTGGGGCAGATTCTGTCTTGATTTTCACATTATAATTGAATATTGGCTCCTTTATGCAAAGTTACTATCATATGAAAGTTTGGGTATTTACATAATGATTATTGTTTTTGAGCAGCAATCTAATCTTCACTGTTGCAGGGAATATTTTTCTGAAATCTCCAATATATAATTCAACAAGGCACTAAGTAATATGGGAGTTCTGAAAATCTAATTAATATTGATAAATCAAACAACATTCAAGCTAAATAAAGTACAATTAATTTAAATCTAATTCAATGCTTATTTGGTGCACAAATGCACACGTATTTTTTCATCATGCAACTGTAGCTCAGAGCTAATAAAATGTGTATATTATACATTAAATGAATAGTTGCATGTCATAACCATTGCTACCTTCCACATCACATGACGGAAATATGCCATATATAAGGCAAGCCCCATACAATACTAGCTCCAACTGACACGGGTATGGGAGATGGGTAAAAGGAAGGACGGGATATGCAAATTGGAGATGAATCAGTTAGGTCTAATTGAAGAAGATTGGTACTCCTGTCTTGGCTCAAAAATCATGTAGTAAACCAGTTATTTCTTGCTGCTGTCCTTGAGAGCCCTACTAGTTTTTATTCTAGCCATTTAAAATGGATTCATATAGTCTTGGGACACCAGGTGAATAAAATTAACTCATTGGGAGATGAAACAAGCAGTACTCTAGGTCTAGAAGAACAAGCAACCCCTGTTGAATACAAAGAGATCTCCAAGTGAACCAGCATGTCAATCACAATAAGCATGTGAAAGTCAGACAAGATGTTGGAATATTTTCTCTGCTCAAACTGTGTTTTATTAAGATCTGATCTTGTTTCCTCATCAATCTTGTTTTTACGTTCTCTGTACTGTACAACCACCAGCAGCTTCTGACCAATGTTCCTCATAGTTACAGTATTGATCCTATCATCCTTCTCCACCAGGAGCTGTTGAGCCTGGAGAACAATATGAACGAGCTGAGGGACCTCTTCATGGACATTTTCATGTTGGTGGAGGAACAAGGGGCTTACATCGAACACATCCAGACCAGCGTAGAGAGGACACAGGATTATGTGGCAGCGTCTAATGAAAAGTTCAAGATGGCTGCCAGGTACAAGAAGAAGAACCCACTTCGACAGCTGTGCTGCTGCTGCTGCCCTCCCTGGAGATGCTGCTTATAAAATAGCAGTTTCCAAGAAATGGATATATTGGCTGATATACATTTTGTACCTCAATGGTCACTCCAAATAACTTTTTATTTCAAACATTTCACTTACCTGTTGGGAGTAAGCAACGTTGGATTCAAGTACCATTAAAGTGAAGGTTATGGTACTGCAGTTTTTGCTGTTGAACAGAGCCACGGTGAAGACAGATTCAGCAGAGCATAGAAAACAATTCGGGGGAAAGGCCAGAATTGGTATTTGAGGCACTTGTTTCTTTCAAGTGGATGTGAAGCGATTGCTATTGGAAGAGACAGTTCAGTGAGTGCTACTCACCAACACTGCTGCTTATTGGAGACCTTCACTGTCATCTGACAGAGGTCACAAACAAGGGGAGACCACTACCTCTGTAACTGCCAGTGCTAGATCAGCAAGACTGATATTTCACTTTTTTTTTCTTTCAAAAGAGCCTCTCATCTTTTTTCTGCCACAGGAACTCTAGTTAATGACCACTTTTTTTATATAGTACATGCACTTTTTTCTCACAGCAGAATCTCAAATTTAGTGTAGCACAGAATCATTCTCTTTCAGTCGTGACATATTCATTTCATTTGGTCCACATACTGATGAACTTGTTTTACAATTAGACATTAGTCTCATTTGCATTTCAAAGTCTGATCATTTTCAGTGAAAAAATATAATTCATTTATCCAATTTCAGAGGCAGAGATTCAAGTAAAACTTTAAATAAGCCTAGATGAAAATATTTCTGTCATGATGACAAAACTGGAGAAAATCACTGAAGTCATATGCCTGCTTGAATGGTTTGTTTAAAAATAAGATGGAAGATTTGGAGTCCTACATTTAAGGAAATATCTTATTTTATCTAAATATGTTGTATATTGGAGTGGAACTTCAATTTATAATTCAGTTAGAACTGTTACATTGTTTAGATGAAAAATCCTGGCATTCACATGTATCATTATTATTTATATCATTGTGTTGCACATAAAGGGAGCCATGGCTCTAAACTGGATGGGAAGTTCTTGCCTGGGGGAGTACCAGCAGTATTGATTAAAATATTGGGAATATGATGTATAACTGAGAAATAAACCAACACCTGTTAACAGGTAATCGTCTCCTGTTTCAACTTTTACTTACTGTTGAGCTGAAAACACCAACTCATTGTTCCTTCTAGGATACTGACAAAGAAATAACAAATCAGTCATTCATTCCAGAGAGATACAGCCAATAAGAGTCATCAGTGCGTTTATCTCACTTAATGGCAAAACAGCTCAAAACTAGTTTCAGCAGTGACAATGATGTTCCTTAGTGTGTCAGTGACCCATGGTGTCTGATGTCCGGGACAAAATACAGGTGAACTAGGTGTGCCGGAGCCAGACTGGAAAATCTGGTTTGTCTGCTATTCCAAGTTAACTGTCAGACAGCTACTGTAACTTAAGTCCCTGCAGTGTGTAAACATAACCGTTAACTTATAGCAGACGACAAGAGGACCCACCCCAGAAAAACTGTCTTTTTCTTTTTTTTTTTGTTTTTAAATAAAATGACCCTCAAGCTTATTTTAACTTTAGTTAAACATTTAGAGCTGAGTGGCTGACAGACAACCCCAAAAAAGTGCAAAAAAAATTACCTTTTATAAGTCAATTTAGTATCTTCTCTAGGGATTGAAAACTCATTTGACACCTCAGAAACACTTCCAGTCAGTGCAGTATTTTATTTAGGTTAAGTGTTATTTTACACTGCTCCCTTTGGGTTAGTAGAGGCACCAGATGTGACATGTGTGTGAGGTGTAGTGATACTATCTCTCTGGAAATGTATTTTCCTGAATCTGATTTCTGTGTTTGAGTATCAGTCAAACTCTGATTAGAATGACATTTTGAAACAAAGACATAAATACATCAAATATGTAAATTCAGATATGCAAATCAAATAACAATATATTGTAATGCAGCACGGCATACTTTCTGTCATCTCCTCAGATTTAGTGAAGATAAATGAAATACTGCTTCAAATTGCAGGGTTCCTGAACAGCAACAATGCCATCCAGTGTTCACTGAGATAATTGCCAGTTAAAAGAACAGGTTATCACTTAGCTGTTAAAGGGCATATCACCACACAACTAATTAATAATTATACAAATATCATATTAGAAAACATAACTACTCAACATGAATTTGCTCCCAAAAGTGAAAAAAAGTGTTCAGTCAATCAGTGTTGTTGAGCCATTATTAACAGCTCATGCAGGTCATTACTCAAAACAGGAGAGATGATGTTTTTGTTGCTTCTGCTCTGTGACAGTAAAAATAATAAAAATATCAAGCAACAACAGAACAAACTCTTCCTCTCAAAATCTATTTGGATTCTGTTACAGTCTTTTTCTTTCTCGTTCTTTTCAAAAATCTATGTAATGGGAATATCTAGCCATTTAATGGCATCAAAAATTATGAGACAGGTCAAACCCTTTTCTCTTGATTATACCTCAGGCTGACACAAGCAAATGTATTACAGGCTGAGCTGTCATTACAACAGAAGAATATGAAGCATATGCATAGACATCCTCACAAAGAAAAGTGGAAATGAATGGAAGTGGAAAATCTATAAAATTGAATTAGGTAAAATGTCTCCATATATACCATCGACATGCAGGTCAGCAAGGATCAAGAGATGTCTACAGGGTTGAAAGAAAGCTTCTGGGGTTTATTAGCAGTCCATGCGAACATAAGGACATGGGAGAGTGAGCAGTAGTCAGTTCAGAAACCTCTGGACATATGACCCACAAGCAGGTCAGTCAGGTTCACCAGCACTTGCCCAAAAACTCTCTCTCTTTCTCTGTAATCCAGGGTAAGTAAAAAAGTGGCCTCTCTTTCCCCAGATACCCTGCTTCACCTCCTTCAGGTAAGTTACAGTTAGACTCTCTGGAAAATGCCCAGTACAACAACAGTTTTCCAATGTTTCTAGGTTTCTCTGTGGATTTATCTTATTTACCCCCTGCTCCGAAGCTATATTTAATCTTAAACCACCAAGCCTGAAGCCAATCAGAACTCTACTCACATAAAACACCTGCCTCCAGATGTGACAACCTTAATAAGGCACTCCTACAGTATCGACTTTGCACCCAAAGATGGTCATATTTTTCACAGGTTTCGTGTAATATTTTGGCTACCCAGCAGCACTGTTGCATCTCTAGGAAAATTTAGGCCATATGTTCTTTATTGTCTTAGCTAAATACTCACCTACAGCATCTCTAAAATATTATATTTTATTCATAATTCATCATTGTGTGATAAATGGGTATTATAGGCTCTCAGACAATCATAACAGACTATGTAACTTGTATTTACAAACGTCTAAATGGGAAAACTTTACATAACAGAATCACGCTGATGCAGAGTCAGTAATGAGGACAATTACTGCAATGCAGTGTTGAAATGGCATTTTATTAGGTAAAGAATAACTCACTGAGGTCTGTTAGTAAGCTCAGGCTTTTAAAAAAATGTTCATGTACAGTACTTGTTCTGCATTTAATACAGTAACCATATTATATTCATTGTGGGTGCTGTGAGTGCCTGCTTTCCCTATGAGGCCCATCAATGTCTGATTTAATGTCTGAGACACATAAGAGTTTACGACGCTGATCATGGCTGACAGAGATACTGTGACGTTTGTATGTGCCTATACACTGTATGTATTTCTGTAATGCCAGTCATAATGGGGATCCCAAAGACTTTCTCTGAATGTCTGAACAACATCAAAGCTGTGCTCCTGTGAGTAACACCAGCTGTGGTTATAGAGAGCTGACATTACTTTACTGCCTGATCACTCCCATCAAAAGCTGAACAAAGAGATATGAGGTCCCTCAAAAAGTGATAAATCACAAAGAAACTGTACAGTGAGTCTGGCAGCTCCAGTAGCAACTAGGATACCATGATACAATGGCTACACAGATTTTAGACTTGAATCCGCACAATGTAAATGTTATTTCAATGTGGAGGGAAATTCAAGAAATCATTGATTTTTACCGGATTGTCGTCTTGTTAGAAATTTTAATATTTTTAAAATAGTACTTTTTAGTACAAATTGGGAAGTCAAATAATTGTTTTACCACAAAATCTATGTACAAGTACCTCTCTGCTGGTTGCCTGGAAACCTCACGGTGATGACAAGACGCAAAGAAGTCACCACATCCATCCAAGAAATTGTCAACTTGTTGTTTGTACAGATTAAACGAATAAGATATTGTGTGTTAATTAGTGAGCTTTAGAATTGCTAGTAGGCACGGTTTGTTACGTACAGAACCAGGCTAGCTGTTTCCCCATATTCCCAGTTTTTATGCTAAGCTAAACTTACTCACTGCTGGCTGTAGTTTCCCACTTGTATAATTAGGAACATGAGAGCACATATCAAGCAGCACTGAGCCAATACATAAACAGATGAAATTGCAAGTGCAAAATTAAAGAAATAAGTTTATATATAAATAAGTAAAATGCAGATAAAAGAAATAAGCTCATATAAAGCAAGTGAAATTTCAGTAAAACTAATAACCACATATATAAACAAGATGTAAATATAAGAAGTGATCTTTTATAAAGCTGATAGAATGCCAATAAAAGAACAAACTCTTGAATATAAAACAGATAAAATGCTAAATATGCAGTATGGAAAAGCATATAAAAATACTAATATGATGATACTGAAAACAAGAACAACTAAAATTTGTAATGACAATAAAATTAAATAAACCCAATAAACACCATAAAATAGTAATATAAAAAGGAAATATGAGAGTGATGTGATAATGGAAAAGGAAAACATGTTAAGTGTAGGCCATCTTGTAAAAGTGAGTTTTAAGGAGGCACTTAAAAGCTGCAGCAGAGTCTGCCAATCTCATACTGAGGGGAAGGCTGTTTCAAAGCTGAGGGGCCATAACTGAAAACACACGGTCACCGTTGGTTTTCAGTCTGGTTGGTGGATCAGCTAAAAGTTTTTGATAAGCTGATCTTAGAGGCCTGGCTGTGCTGTAAAGGGTTAAACATACTTTAATATAATCTGGAGCCAGACCATGGACGTCCTTGTAGGTAGTTAATAAAATTTTAAAATGTATTCTAAAGGTAATGGGCAACCAGTGTAGTGAATCTAAAAATAGGATGGACAAACTGCAGTTGTGAGACTGAGTGGGAGTTTAAACAGGTGAAAAAAAGAGTTACAGTAGTCCAGGGGTGATGATATACAAGCATGAATGACTTTTTCTGTCTCATTAAAATTTAGCATGTGTCTTATCTTGGAGATGTTTAATTGATAAAAACAAGCTTGGATGGATATTTCTGATATGTTGCTCAAAGGATAAGTGGCTATCAAAAGTTACACCAGGGTTCTTTGCCACAGACTTATCATTGGTAGTAAGTGAGCCAAGCGAGGACTGTATCTATAGTTTGTGATGTTCTGGACCAAAGATCAAAACCTCTGTTTTACCGCAATTAAATTGTAGGAAGTTAGCTGCCATCCAGTCCTTGACATTGGATAAACAGGAATGCAGTATCGTTAGATTGTTCAGCTCATGTGGTTTAAATGAGAGGTATAACTGTGTATCATCAGCATAACAGTGAAAAGGGATATTGTGTTGCTGAATGATATGTCCAAGGGGTAACATGTACAGTAAGAATAAAATTGGTCCCAGAATAAATCCTTGGAACAGGTTTGGAAGGGGTTTTTAGAGGTGTAACCTTGTCCAAGGTGGATAGGCACAGCTTGTGAAAAGCATTTTGGATGTCATTTGTATCTGAATAATATGTCAGATTGTCCATGGCACTATTAAAGAGGGGAATGAATGATCCCGCTGTGTGCTCTGAAAATTCTGTTAAAAACGTTGGATTCATCTTTGGTGGATGATAGATGAGAAGGCAGAGTAAAGGAGAGGCACTTTTTTTTTTTAAAAATTAGAGCCTCAGAACTGGATAAATCACCTGCATAGATCTATCTTTGAAGACTACAGCCAGACCTCCTCCGCGACCGCTGATCCTATGAGAGGTAAGTGATTCAAAGTTTGGGGGGCACACCTCTGTCAGCTGACTAAATTCAGCAGGTCGAAGCCAGGTTTTGGTTAAGATTAAAAATCTAACCTGCTGGAGGTAATGTAGTCATTTAATATGCAAGTTTTGCCTGATAGTGACCTTACATTAAACAACACACATTTAACAGGTTGTACATTAGACTCCTGACTGCTTTGATATGTTTTAGATTGTGTGGATTAGTGCTGTTGACTCTTAGCTTGCCAGATCTGGGCCTAATTAGTGCTGATATTTTTAGAGGGCTATATATAGGGCTTGGGGTTATAATGCTGTGTGAGGCAGGGGAAGTGAGGTGGGTCAGAGGATTCTTTGTTGGCTCTGTGGCATTTGGGGTAGTACTAGAGGGGTCAGGTTTCACTGTAAGTCACTTGTGGGTATGGTTTAATTCAGTGTATAATATGTTTTTTGCCAGAATATGTGCACCCAGACCACTGGGATGAAACCCATCCCAGCCATGGTAGGAGAGGCGGTTCCAAAAAAAGATTATATCATTAAATATAAAATTGTGCACAATGCAGGCTGACTGTAACCAGGTGTGGAGACTTAAAATCCTGCTAAACTTTTCAATGCCTTTTCTCAGGGCAGAGATTGAGTAAGAGATTGAGACTTTTAAATCCTGTTTCAGCAACTCAGTTGTGCGGTCGCGGATATCATTTACTCTGATGTGAATAATTACATTTTGTGCAGAGGAGTGGTTGTTCATGATATCTTGGATCTTTGGTATGGTGACGAGACTTTAGCCCCGGGGAAAGAGGGAGTTTAAGTTGTTGTCTTCTTTAGATGTCTCATAGTGGAGTCACCAATTATTAGTGAGGTTATCGGGCATGGCGATAGTGGGGCTCAAGGTGCATGTTGAGGTTCCACTGATTCTGTGGGGAAAAGGTGGGGTGAGGGGAAACTTTTACACTTCTATGGGAAGGATGGCTCTGCGGCTCTGTGTCACTTGGCTCGCACCCACGCGGTCGCTTTTTCACCCTTAAACAGTGAGCTCTGGACACTTTCCACAGGCTGCAGGTGACCAGAAAGTGGCGGAAAATCCTGTTCATTCAGGATGTCAGATTTGTTGCTCAGCTGGATATCTTGGGACGGAGGGGACCTCTTATAAGGATCTCTTATACTTTTCAGGATTGCACACTCGAATTCACTGCTCCTGTGGGTGCGGTTTGGAACTGATTGGTGCCTTTGGCCTTTCTCCTAGCTGGATCCATGGATCAATGGGCACAGTTGGGGAGGTGGCATCTGTGCACGGAACAGTTGAGTCCAGCTCCACCACAGCTGTTGCTGCAGGTCCAATGGATATTATGGTGTCCACGAGCCTCTCGGCCTCTTGGATCTGATATAGAATGGATATTCCTCCTTCCAGCTCCTTAACTTTAAGGCGGAGGTGGGTGTAGTTCTCACAGTCAGAAGTGGTGAGTGGAGGCAGGTCTGGTAACAGCTGTTGCAGAGAAACAAAACAACTATGGATTGTTGAGAAGGTGACTAACACTAGTAAACATCAGTGGAAGACTTAGACTGGCACATGCATGTGAGGGCTCCTGTCCTGCCAGACAAGTTTCAGGTGAATGAAACTTACCAAGCAGGGCCCTAAACTGGGCCTACTTTTAGTCTCCTGCTCCAGCGGCACTGGTCTTATTTCCTCCCTCAGTGAAAGGGATGAAGCTCCTATGGATTGTCCTCAGGATAGTAGTCGGAATCTGTCATCCGAGGTGTAGCGAGTCAGCAGCACAGTATAAGTAGGATCTCAAGCTATGTATGTGCTAAAAGCTCCTTTTGTCAAGGCAAAGGATCCTTAAGATCAGTAAATACAGATGATCACAGAAATAACAAACAAAACAAAAAACAGCAGGAGATGGGAGCAGCCATCTTTGCACAGTCTCAGCGTCGGAAATATTCCTCAAAGCATGAGAGTGGTATTAATCTTTTTGTCTAACTCTGCATGGAGAAAGTGTAGTTGTCAAAATGTTGAACTGTCCCTTTAATGGGATAGAAAATTCTGGAGTTTAATTAGGGTATACAAAATACAAATACGAAAGTTCATACTCACGATTATCACTTAGGAGATTTAGGTAAAAGACACAGTGAAGGCAAAATTATGACCACCGGAGTGGTGTAATACCTTGATCCTTTAAAATTTGTAATCTTTTCACTTCTTGTAACTATGTTATTTGTTTCAAGAAGCTCTTTATAACAGTGTGCTAGAGATTTAAAGATAAACTATGGTACGTAGTCCCATATTTGTAAACCAGCTAATGTCAAAAGTTGACTGTTACTTATTACCTATTGAAGGATAAATGCTCAAACTTAAATATTCTGTCAGAGTGATATATGAGCCTCTGTAATGAGAGCTCTGGGAAGGTCAGTGCATGATATCTGCGTGTGAGCCATCTGTCTCGATCCCATGCAGATAGAGTGAATGGTAATAGACACATCTGTGTGTGTAGCTGCTACACTGACTTAAAAGATGTTTTCATCTTTTTTGACAGGTGGGTGGATGAATGAGTACTGGTTTTAATGCTCAGCACATGTGAAACTGGTGTAAAAATAAGGGGGGGGGGGCAGATTTTTAGTTTTGTGTGTCAGCTCACTGTTACACATTATTGTTGGTATGGCCACTATTCTCTTTTATGCAACAATGGCAGGGCAGGAATACTGAGTACTATTACGGTGACTAATTTAAAAGTTAAATATTTAATTGGGCATTTTCATGGTATTTATTCTATATTAAGGTTGATATTTGTTCATTTTCACCAACTTTACAGATACTCAATGAACTTGAACTAAACATCCCCCATGACTCAGGTTCAAAATACCTCCTTCAGATTCTCTGATGATGATGTCGTGATACTGACACATGTAAAACATGGTGAGAAGATGTGGGAACACTTTCAACGGAGATGATGCATGCTGCCACCGCTCCAGCCGTGAATAAAACCTGCAATCATCTTGTCAGTCAGACACAATGAAAATAGACTTCAGTGTATTGTGCTGTTTTCTGATCATTAAAAAAAGAGAAATGAGAATTCTGAGATGATCTTGTGAGGCTCTTAAAGATGTGAAATAGTTAAGAAAAAAAACTTAATGTATATTTCTATCACTGTAAAACTAAGCACTTAAGATTTGTGGTAAAACACTGTCACATTCTCCAATTTAGATGAAAACTTACCCTAATAGCTACAAAAATCATTTAATACATCAAGCCCTTCTAAAAAACATTATTCTTTCAGAAAGAAATTGCAAATTCTGACCTAAAAACAATAAACAAACAAGCAAAAAACTATAATCTATTTCCTGTTATACCCTTAGGAAAGTGGGTTGTCGCCAGCAGAGGGAGCTGATATCCAAGAATTATAAGACCCCAAATTTAATCCTTGTTGATGTACTTTTATGACTATTTCCTCTCTACAAACTAATGAGACAGTTCACCTTGGGTTTTGCTCTAGTTGTGAATTGTTTTAGGTGTTACACAGGGAAAATGGTACCTGCATTCAGTTACCCATCAATGTACAATCATCTAAACTGCAATTGCATCCCTTTCTGCTCTTGGGTTTTGAGTATTGATTCATGTACTCAACAATAAAAGGAGAACAGCAGGCGGGCCAGGCAGGACACAGCTGACACACACATCAGGACAGAGAAGAGGTGAAAATGAACTGAGACGTGGGTGAATAAACATGCCTCTAAGGACGTTACCTTGTTTTAACGCTTTCTCTGCCGGGCTCACAAGGAACTGTGAGCCTCCCTGGTGGTTAATCATCTCTGTAATGAGAGGGCAAACACGTACAGCCTCACAGGCAAACACACACACACACTTGGATATGTAAGCACACATAATATATTGGACAGCTCTTACTGTCCTGATTCTGCCCTTTGCTTTGTACATACAGTACAATTTCCTCACTTGATACTGTATGTGAATTAATTTTATGATAGTACCATTCTTTATGCAACAATGCTACCTAATAATCAAATGACTGCAAGGTTAAATGTTTTATCAATCCAGTGTTGTACTCGTAACATTTACCTTAAAGAAGAAAAACTCCAAGCATGAGTATAGTAGTATTTCTTCATTGTTATATATTTTTTCTTTGCAGGACATTCTTTTGACCTTGCGAAATAGCATACATGCTATTAAGGCCAATTGAGCTGATGTTGTCTTGGTCCAGTCCAGGCTGTGTAACAAGTAATATGATCCTGACTCCATGCTCTACTCTGCCTTGTCAACAAACTCTGCAGAAATTGATTAGATGGCTTCCTAAGCTTCATAATGTTATTTACTTTATTGGATAACTGTGTGGGGAAACAGTGTGCGGTCCAGTGCAGAAGCGGTAAGTGCATTCAGCACAATTTCTGCTATCATAATCAAAAGTGGAAAGTTGTGTGTAGTCTACCAGCCAGACTCAAGTGCACTGCTGACATTAAGATATATTGTAAATTGTGTGCTTGAATGTGTGTGTATTACAGAAAGACTCTAGGCAGTCTAGACAGTGCCAAGAAAACAACAGAGCTTGTTTTCTGTGTGATACAAAAAAACATTATCGATTTTCACCACAGGCCACATTTTGGTGTTTTAAATTTACACTATTTAAAGTAAGTATTCTGCCCTTTTTATGTTGTGTGAGTTTGATAACTCACATGGCCAATGAACATGAACACATTATATCTGCCTGTTCACTTATTTGACTTTACTGTGGTCTGCAAAGTATACTTATTTCTAGTTATGAAGTCAAACAAATAAGCTAACTGATATATATGATATAGCCTGTTTTATAACAGGAACTAACATGTGGGATTTTATTTGAAGTGAACAACAATAAATGTCACAAAACGTCACCGTATCTGGGCTCAGAGTCACTTTCCTCTTTTAAAGTAGACAAGGAAACATCTGCGTTTTCAATAAATTCTGCATGTGTCGTATCTGCTCACACCATCAGTTCCCTCCACATACTGTACAGGATGTATGGTCTATCGGTCTAATCTTAATCATTTTTTTTTCTTTCTGAAAATAAAAAGTGCAATCGGAACAAAAAATTATGAAGGAACATACAATGTAAAGATTTTTAAAATATGATGAAAGAATAAATGAGTAGATGTGGGACCTTTTTTTTTTTCATTGACATAACTGTTGTTGGTGAAAGTGCATGTGTGTGTGTATCTACTGAGATACTAACATTATTTGTACTACTACTTCTTATACTGCATTTTGTCTCTTCATCTATCTGTCCAGTACTTCCGCTGCCTCACTGATATCTTCCCTGTTCTTCCATCACATCAATCTGGCTTTACACTGCACCTGAGGGAATGCAGACACGCTTTTCCACTGGCCGCTAAAAGATAATGAGACAACACTTATTACAACTCAAATTAAAAGACATTAAATGGCAACAGCTTAAAGGCAGACTATGAAGAACTTTCTAAACGAAAATTCATTAATATGATTATAATCTTCTCAGTGTTTATATTATCTGTTCTGATGAAATATGCACTACAGCGCCAGGCGGGGGAGTTGAGTAGCCAACAATCGTAAGTGTCACCGTGTTATGGATTAGAGTGGTTTCACCCCAGTCCAGGACTCACCTCAGGGACTTCATAAAGCTCCTAACTCCTGGCCAGACTCTCATTAGGCCCACACATCCCTTTGCCCTCTATCTGACAGACCTTGGCTAGCGTCTAAATAAATGTGCTTGTGTTGAATTTCTGGAGTTTGACGACACAAACACAGACATTAAGACCTAGGGTGATTTACAAGAGTGACGACAACCTCTCTGTTAGTTCATAAGCATAATCTTCCCAAATTCAACCAATTATTTATTTATCACCACTCTTTGTTAGGGCACCAAGGCTCCAGGGAGCACAGGACTCAGTATGGTGAAAAAATGAGATGAGAGACAAAGTGAGACTAAAGGACTAGGCGCCATATGATTACTCTCCCAGACACAGAAACAGACGTTTCTTCCACAGGACAAGTTGATTATTATAGATTTTACAGTTATTCTTCCCAAATTATTTTTTGAAAGCTTTAACCCCAGACCCTAAAAAACAACACAATCCAAGCCATTGATGTTAATTGATGCTGTTTACATTTTGTTTACATCAATAATATTTGTAAGCACAACAGGATTTATAAACTGTATTTTGAAGCCTGGTCAACACACAAAAACCCAATATTTTCTTCTGTGGAACTCTTTGTTCCATGAATTATGTCCATGAATATATCTCAAATTTTTATGGTTAAGAAAATATTCAAGATTTTGCCTTTTAAACTGCGTTAATTAATGCATATAAATATGTCCAACATACATACAACAGACAAAAAATCAGCACATAAAGCAGAATTAATGTGGTAAATATTCATCCTTTTATTGCCAAAACCTCTCTCCTCTAGTCTTTTGGTATGTTTTGGTTTAAAACATCAGACTTGTCAGGCTGGTTTGTCATTCTGGGACGTTTTAGGCTGAGTCTTCAGCTTCAAATATTAAAAAAAAACATATTTGCTATGTGGGGCTATCAAGTTGCCCAATGCAGTTTAAGTTGAAATGTATGCCACAAGAACTTCACTCTATCTACTATGATTTACTATTTCTTTTATTTTTCTGATTTATGAGAATTTAGACCTAAACTATTTCTTTTCCGTGGTTGTCAAAATGGATGTCAGTGGAGAAGCAGTGTCATTCATTTTATAATGCATTCGATTTCTATCAGTCTGTGAACAGCCTCTTGTGTCTGTTTAAATTGAGTGTATTTAAAGGAGATACTCAGCTTCACCCTGAAAATGACTGCTGACACTTTACAGACATTCACTAAACTCAGTGTTGGAAATGGAAGTGGAAAAAAAGACTAATCATGAATACATTTCTCCTCATCCACATGGCCAAGATATTCTATTTACAACGCATTTCTTTGGGTCTTTATATCCAGTTAATGAGATTTCAAATAAATGTGAAGTGAACGGCATTTAAATTGCTATTCAGTCTGGAGGCATGGCACTGGAAAAGGGAGGGATTCTACCGGATGACAGAAGAGCTATTACCGGACCCGCTGCATTCGGTGAACAGAGCAGTTCTGGGAAATGCAATAAACGTCCAGGACTGGTGAGGACTGTTTGAGTTTGAGAATTTTAATCTAGTGAAGGTGTGCAAAAGAGAAAAAAAAATGAGGTGTGAAAAGAAGCTAATATTGGAGAAGATGAAGAGCTGTGTTCGAGTATCCTAGTGTTATTAATCATTCTGTCATATAAACCTTAAAGGGGACCTTAAAGAGGACCTATTATTATATTAATATCACATCTATTTGTTTAAAATACATGTACTGTAGTTGTATTCCTCTCATATCAGTGAGTAGAATATTAATTCCAAACATGTTGTACAGCTAACAGACAGACCCTCATATTCTCAAAATCAAACTCCAACATATCTTTAAGATAAAAATATTAACTAAAACAATGACAACAGATATTTACTAAATCATTTATGTTGTAAATAATGACAAATCTAAATTGACTTAAAATACATTTTAAATCTGTTAACAGCATTTCAGCACCGTCTCCTGGTCCTTCACAATTTCTCGGATAGTTATTGGAAATCTGGATATTCCAATAAATATTCTGTATAAATTAAACAATGCAACATAAATTTGTAAAGATAGACAAATGTAAAGCACATTGTGCAATGACAGAGCATGACAAGGGTAATCTGTGATCCTTGATATATTTAATTAATTGATATTTAATTTCCTCTGCTCTAAAATAATTTTAATCTTAAATGTAGTCTGGCATTGAACACTTATTCCAAACCTTAAGGCTGAACCTAAGACTTAACATCAAAAGATTGATTTTTGTCATCTTCCTGTCCATGAGAAAACCATTTAATCTGCACACATGTACAGCCCAATTTGACATCTCTCTCAGCTGGAGGAGAGAGACCACTAAAAGAATGAATAGTGATGAGCTTGAGAGGACATCAAGGATTCTGAAGGCTCCGCAGACTCTGCAAGCAAGAGACCAAGTGTGAGTAGAAGGTCAAAGAAACAGCGCGAGATAGAGGAATCAACTGCATGTGAGATCTCAAGGGCCAGGGGCCTCAGGGCCCATCCACAGGGGACCTGCCAAATACTGACAGCACCCTCTGTGACACCACATTAGACTTCTACGGGGACTGCAGTCCTCGAGGAGTCAGAGATTTCTGAATTCAGTTGTCACAGGTGACAGATTGGCGACAATTTACGTACTTCCACCATAATATATTTGACAAGTGATTGCAAAATGGAGTTTGTACAGTCTGTGCATGTTTGTACAGTTCACTGTGTTTACAGTGCTATATATACAGGGTTGGGGTTTGTTGATGAAATCCATAGCAAAAGGATACTGCATAAATGTCACTGTAATTTAAATTTAAAAAATATGGGGGAGGAAGAAATAATGGAAGAGGAAGTGTGTAGGTACATTATTTATAATATATAATCTATATCTGAACACCTCAGAGTGCATTATCATGCTTCTACCACGACCACCTACCACAGGCTAAAAGAGATGCTGTGTTCAAATCATCATTCAATTACACCAGTATAATAACTGGTATAGTGGTAAAAGTCATGTTAAGTTTCAGCACAGAACATTTTTAGGTCACTGGCCGTACACCTACAAGGTTTGGATGGCTGTGAAAACCTCACCTTTCAAAAGAATGAGTCTTAGAAATTATCGGGGCCTTTGATAAAAAGTCAACCGTATTAGCCTACCATCCACCCTAAACTTGCACCTGTGACTGGCTCAGTACCTCAAAAAAACATGACTACTCAGACATGAAGTAATTTAAAACTAAATATTAGAATTTGACATATCATAAATACATGGTGTTCTTGAGTTATCTGGTGTTTTGATGAACAGTGAACATTGAAACCTTAGGGATCTTTTTTCTTATCATTTTTATCATCTGTATACAATTTTAGTTAAAGTGAAATATGTTTGAGGTGTTTTGTTATACGATTATAATGGATCCCTACCAGCCAATCAGAACACTTTTCATGGCTATGGTATATCTCTATGCCACCAAAACAGCATAGCCTCTCTAGAATAATAAGCCAATATACTGTAAAAGATGTCGTAATTTTTCATGAAGTGAGTTATAGTGCATCTGGATACAGCCTGTCATCTCATACTACACTGTACTTATTGTTCTGCCCTTCCTCCTCCTCTGGTCATCTTAGCTCGCACCCCACTCAGTTTCTTCCCACTGAGGCTGTCATGTCTCTATCCAGGTTCCACTGATGCCGGATGAAACCAATACTTATGGATTCCATGCAAAAAAATGTATGCAGACATCAGCCCATGACATCTAAATGACACAGCTGCCACAGTTGTGCTTCTAAAATTTCCTATCTGAACAGCACTCATAAATACCCACTGGACATTTTGACTTTTGAACAGCTGGTTTTCTAATGTAGCAGCATTCTTCATATAATGGTTTTAAGGGCTTTTGGAGTTATTCTTCACAGTGGACATCAGGAACCAGGTAGTGGTCTATAATCAATCTTGTCAGGAATCCCACGGTGAGGGAAAAAATACATTCAGATAGGACATTTATCATGGTCGTTACTGATAAGTTGTGCTTGTGATTATGTGTCAACAGTTACTGTTGGATACCAAACGCTGTATAAGGATGTTCATAGTTTATGTCGATCCACAGAAAAGTTCTCTTTCTATAGCCTTAAACATGTAGTTTTGCTTACACTATATGGATAGAGGCAGCTCAGAGAACGCTCATGTGAATAATGTTTGTGACAGAAATTTGTGACAGTTTAGGAAGCCACTGAAAAAACACGAATGTATCATTATTGGCTGATTAATTCTCAGCTGCGCCTCATTGGCAGTCGATAAGGTTCCTTCTAAAACATCATCTTGGCTGTTGATAATTTAACAAGACTTAGAGTTTATAGCCATGCTAGCAGCTGTGTGAGGCTGAAATAAGGCATAGCGGTGCTATGAGCTAATTTTTTTCAATTCAAATTTATTTGTATGGTATCCCATACAAAAGCAGTCCAAAGTGCTTTACAAAAAATGGACAAACATCAAAAATGTGCAAATGAACAGCAACATCCATGCATACACACATATAAAACACATATACATACATACACACATACAAACAACCATACTGTACAAATATGGTGTGTTCATTTAAGAAAATGCTTGAGTGAAAAGGAAAGTCTTTAGTTTGGTTTTCAAAGAACAGTGTTGGAACAAGTCCAAGTTCAGCAGGCGAACTGTTCCATTCTTTAGGTACATAAATACTGAATGCCATCTCACCAGACTTTGAAAGCGCTCTAGGCACAAGGAGGAGATTTCCACCTTGTAACCGGAGAGACCTGCTAGGGTTATAAACTGACAGCATGTCTGAGATGTACTGTGGAGCCAGACCAGCAAACGCTTTGTTAACCAAAAGGAGGATTTTGAATTGTACTCTGAAAACAACAGGTAGCCAGTTAAGGTTTCAGAGGACTTGTGCAGCTCAATTCTGGATAAACTGTAATCTATGGATTGTTTTGTTTGGAAGATCCATAAAGAGAGAATTGCAATAATCCAGTCTGATCATAACAAATGCATGCAGAATAAAAAGTCAGAGGGCTTCATCCTCTGGAGACTGTGAATATCTGAGCAAAATTTCATGGCAATCCATCCAGTAGTTGTCGAGATATATCAGTCTGCACCAAAGTGGTTGACTGACTAACACTGTCATCCCTACAGCTACACTGCTAGCGTGGCTAAAATCACAAGATAACATTAAATGTTATTTTATGTTGTAATATCATCTAGTTTTACACGGACTGATGCTGTAGTATCATTGTAGGACACCCATACTTTTCTGTGTGTGTACATTTACAGATGCATATCCCTATCATCTGTACAATATATAACAACTAAAGTGAGGATATACTGACAGAGGTTTACATAGAGCATATTTATTATTATTAGAGCCTCTGGCAGGGGGATTTGTGCATGTGTGTGGTGAAGCAGGATAGGCCTAAATGTATCTCATGATGCATTACCACCTGCTCCCCATCTTTCATCAACACCCAAGCATTTGCTTGGGTGCAGACTGGTGATAGACACCTGAGTGTGCATGTGCATGTGTGTGCATGTGATGATAGTGTTCACTTCCATTAACTGTTCCGTTACCGTTAGCTTTTCACAGACACCTCTACACTTCTTATCCAATGTGTCAGGATGTGGCATGTGGTGTGATGTGGTGACCTGGGGTTAGATTGATGTGAGCTGTGAATACATTGAATATGATGAACGAAAAAAAAAATTGCATATAATGAAGAATATTTACATTCCTTTTTGTATTATTTTCTTTCTGTCCCTTCTCATTCCTTCTCATTTCTTTATTTTACTCATTTATCTGTCCTTTTCCCTCCTCTCCTCTCCTCTGGTCTCATGGGTCTTCCTGACAGCTGGTTTCACTGACACGTGTTTGCCAACAACAGGCCGGCGAACACTGATCACTCAATCCTCTGCTGTCCAAATATTTCAGACTGTTTCCATATCAGACTTGAATCATTGGAAACTCCACAGCATCTCTTATTCATGGTAGCCATAAATTATTCTCCCTGATATGAGCTCCAGTCACGTAAGGCAAAGCTGGAGACTGTAGCACACTTTGACAGAGAGATAAAGATGGATAGAAACAGACAGAAAGAGAAGGAGAGAGAAATGAATAGATAGACAGCAAGGGTCATAGAAAGAGATTAGTAGGGGGTCGACAGACATGACGTAGAAACGGAAACGGCAGGTAAAAATAATGGAACAATTCCTTCTAGGTTCTTCACCATACATACACACACACACACAAAGGGTTAAGTGGTGTTTATACTGACATTGTATCAATCTGTATTGGGTATGCACTGGGACTTGTGAATAAAAAGGTAGACATCTCAGTGTGTTTTGCAACGTACACTTTAAAGGGACACTTGTGGGATTTGAACTTTGAACCTGTGACATTTCAATTATAGAGCTGTTTCTATCCTCTAGTCTATCCTGCTGATTTCATTTTGATCTATTTATTTAACATTTAATTCAATTTTTTGTGTTGGTACATTTATTCCTTTATACTTTATTCCTTCATAATTCTAATGTATTCCTTATATTATACTGCTGCTAAAATTATAATTGTTGAGTGCTTAAAATAAGTACAAACATGAACATATTTAGAACATATTATGTTTTATTTGAACCATAGGTTTACGTGCAGTGACATTGTTGTTTTTATTTCACATTAATCTTTATTTGCCAAGAGTAAAATCTGACTGTAATTTCCTCATATTCAGAAATAGTGAATAATATCCTTTGTTTAAAGGGACACATCCTGGTTTTTATTGTTATTTTTTCACACCCCCATAGCCAACAATTTCCTCCCAGTTCACTGTAAATGTTTTGAGCTCAGTTGTTTAAAAAAAAACAATTAATCATAGTCCTCATAATGGTTTGAACAATATCTTAAGTGAAACCCTAACAAGTGGTGAAGAGGCAATTTAGGTGTAATTGTCATGTAACAGCCTGACAAAGTCTAGCTTGTGGTTCTTTTAGTAAGTAATAATTTTGATATCAACACTGAATCAATTTCTTCTTAAATGTTTTTAAATTTTGGTATCGTGAAGAAATAACAACTAATTGTGCAGCTTTCTGTATATTTCAGTAATTTTATAGGTGCCTTACCTCATTGTTTTGGTAACTGGTTTAGACTTTACTGTGAAACTGAGTCAGACAACTTTCATCAAGCCTAAAACCATAAGCCACAGTTTTCAGCAAACAACAGTGCAGCAGACAGTACACTTTTCCCGACTCTATAAACAAAAGATGGTGAACCCAAAAAGAGCTAAAAGGAAAGTGACTATTACATTAGTCAAGTGAGAAAATATAATAATACTCCAGAAGAGAGACTAAAGTTCCCTGTGTGTGCATGTTTCTTATTGACTGCGTACAATCAGTCGTGTTTGCCTCCATAAAAGTATAAAAATCACAGAGCTGGAGTCCACGGGCTGGATGGAGGGTCTAGACTCCGTATATCTCACACCACACTTTTTGTGTGGACCTTTAATGCAATATTACATTTTACTTTGAATTAAATCTTCTAGTGTAATAAAATGAGTGGGGAATTCATTTGGTTTACTGTATATATATATAGCAAAAAACAGTAACAAAACTAGTGATCCCCTGACATGTAGTTGTTTGACTGATACTAATTTGGATGCTTCCATGGAAACATTTAATAGAGATGTTACTGTTGCTAATGGAATGTATTTTCAATGTAAGAAATTATAAAATTTAAAGCACATTTCAGTTACAGTTAAATCTGGTAAGGAAAATTTTACTGCATCAATAGTAAAAAGGGAGTACTGCCACCCTGTAGTGAAGAAAAGAAAAAAGAAAAAGACATAAACTTGTTGCTGTTTCAGGAAAATGGATGATTTTGTTCTTGCAAATTATATTATATCATTATCATACTCCAAACAAGGAACATATAAGTTAATGTCTCTAATTTTACGTAAATTGCGAAATTTAAATAAGTCATTTTCATCGGACCAAGAGAAAACTTGAATTCCTTCCACAATAGTGCTTTTTTTCTGTTTTGTTTTTTGTGAGCTCTTATTTTCCATTGAAATCATTTATTCCTCATGGACAATTATGATGTTTTGTGGCTAAGCAGCAGGGAAATATTATATGACTTGTTTATGGCACAGAAAACCTTTGATATGGTGGCACTGGTTAGCTTGATCTTTTTACGACGGAACATTTAAAATGGCAAACAAAAAATTCTTGATCTGGGAAATGTCCCTCTCTGCCTCTTGTTGTTTCGGGATAAAACATGCCAACCCAGGGGTTCAAGTGAGTCACTCGTAAAAAAAAAAAAAAAAAAAAAAGAAAAGAAAAGAAAAGAAAAGAAAGAAAAAAGGAAAATCCTGTGAATAACATTTTTTGCCTGGACTAAATATCTCTTGATTGGGAAAAAAGAGCAAATGTGGCCGTTTTGGAGCAATTTGCTTGAACTTTTTTGCAACTTGTCCAAGATAGATTGTGTACACATTGGATTGTGTTCACTCCTGAAATGTTGTGGTTAAGAGAAAGTAAAAGCTGGTGCACTTACACCTCTGCACGCTCCCATTCATCAGAATCATCATTGTGTGAGCAAATGCTATTACGTTTCATTACCGCTTCTATTCAAAGACAATCACACACACATACTATAAACCCAGTCAAGGTTATGTTCCTACAAGCAGTGTGGGAGGCAGGTCAGCTCCATAATAAATCAGCTCCCTGGTTGGTATTGTATTGTGTATTATTGTTGAACCAGCCATAGCATAGCACTTAAAGCCTCTGATCCATGAAGAGTGCCGGTGTGTGTCACAGTGATGGATATAGTCATTATCATGCCCTCCTTGTCTCTGTATCTGTCCTTCTGTTCTGTGGCTTGTTGTGTTTTCACCTCATATATTCCTCAAAACTTACCCTAATGTCACAAATAAAGCAGATATTCATGGAGGCTGGCTCATGGTGTAACACTGATTTCAGGAATACATTAAAAAAGGTGGAAATGTTTATTCTATTTTATTGGTTTTATCACATTTTCATCTTTTCCCCCTCATGTTGTTAGCCTCACATTGTTTTACTGTTTACATTTGTTCTGTGTTGTTATCGGTTTGTCAGTCATATCTAAAGGAATTCCACTAACCTGTATGAAAGGTGCTATACAAATAAAGTTTAATCTATATTGTGTGTTTGCAAAGGCATTGCACTAATGTGAATGTGTGATCATGTAAGTGACGGAGAGAGCTTCTGTACATATGTGACTCAGTTTTTCTGGCAGTGAAATATATTTTAAAATATGTATTTTAAATTATATATAAATGATTCATTTTATTTTAAATATTTGGTTTCTAAATTGCTCTTTCTGTATTGCAAGTTAATTCAAGGTTTAAAGGTTCAATAAAGATGGCAGGTTTTTGTTGAATAAACGTGAGTTCATGTTTTTGTTCATGTTCATTTTTTTTTTTTTTTTGAAGGATAATCCTGGCAGCATTCTATATTTTTCTCATTGCCAACGAATCCCATAAAAATCAACGCTGTCTGTCTGCGCCAACCCATTTGCACTTCCTGCAGATGTAAATCCATAAAAAATTGGTCACAGATATAGTTTTATCTAAAAAAAAAACACTAAATAATCTCCTGAAGCAGCTGAACACTGCATCTTTTTTTTGTTGGGAACTATTTTCTGTTGTGGATAAATACACATTTTGTGCACTGATAAGTATTTACAGCCCCAGGACAGCGTGTGTGCGATTGACTACAACAACTGTCATAACAGTGAGGCTGATGTATACTTTATGTTTTTCATAATTTTATACTGTATAAGGATTCACAGACTATATGTTTCGGTTGGATGAATTGATTGCTGGTTTGCTTTTTCATTTGTTAAAAAAAGCAGCTTTAAGCCCTTCATTTGTATGATGTTGATCAGCCAAAAGTGACAATTTTGCACATTTTCAAGAAAGACATCCATGCTCTGCATCCAATGACCTAAATTCTGTCTTAAAGGATTTTCCATGCGGTTTAGGATAAAACTGAATCATTACAATTTTAAGTGTTGGTTTCACATTTCTTTAGATTTCCTGCCTCTAAACCCTCGAACAGTCTGCTATTTGACTTCCATCAGGCAGTAGTGTTAGAAGTCTCACACTACTGGGAGCAGGAGTGCCACATCAGGAGGTGTAAAACCACCTCAATTCACCCCCTAAGGACCTACAAGTGATCTTACAGTTTCTTGGGTGTTGTGGTACATGTATTGTCTAACACATTTGGGAGGCCCGTGAATTAGTTTCCTCTCTATTACACAGAGAGGGAGAAGAGCCTTGCAGACAGTGCACTGAGGAGCAGTACTGACCAAGAGGCGCTCCACTGCTAATGATCTCTATTGGGAGAAAGGGGCCACACACACACACACACACACATAGATCTCAAGCTCTCTCCGGGGTGTCTTCGAGTAGCCAAAGATTATGATGGATATGAAAAACTCTGGAATTATACATATCGGAAAAAGAGAAGTGTTCTTTGATCCACTGTCTCCAGCACTGTAGGCTTTATCATGCCTCTGCAAAGATCTATGCGAAAAACTATATTTAGGCAAGCAGAGAAGGAGGTACGGTATCTCGCAGAGGCTCACAGAGGAGCAGGTGTGAACCCCCAAAAATCTCAACTACATGAATCAAACAAAGACTGATAAATTGAGCGAGAAACAATATATCTAGTGCTAGAGTTGGGCCAATGCCAAACATGGAACCATAACAAAGAACCAAATAAACCAAACTTGTTTAATTAGATTGCACTTTCTTTGTGACATCAGTTTAATTATTTAATTTGGATTTGAAAGTAATTGTGGTAATATTTAAAAATTGTAAGGACATATACATATATATGTATAAATCAGATATTATAGCCTAATAAATTATATTACGGGTAAAACTGATCTTAGAATATGGTGGAAGCTGGCTTTCTTGTGATAATCATAATAATACTCTAATTAGTAATTAGTGCATTTTTTGCAAAAAATATCATGGGAACAAGACAAAATTGAAAGCTTTCTCAAATTATGCAGAAATTGGTTGAATTTGCATTAATTATTGGTAAAAAAAAAAAAAGTCAAAATCTGAATTTCCTGGTACCATCGTGTTCTGGGACTCAAAGTAGATTTGTTTTCCAGCTGTCTTTGTTTACCTTTCATTCTACTTTGGTAACTAAAAGGAAGTTCAATGTATTGAAACACCCATGTGATTGATTTTATGGAGCACTGCATCTATATCATCTATGAAAATGAATCTTAAAAATGTTAAAATCAAGACACTGCATGAGAATCAGCACGGTTTGGGATTCAAAAACCACATATCAATCATGAACACGAACCCGTAGCTACTTTCCCATAACACATGGAATTCCAGCATTGCTCTGAGATTATACAGCTCATTTCAAAATACACAGACATGAGGAAGTAATGTCTTTTATTCCGTTTCATAATAAGGTGGGCCTCATTCCCATGTGTATGCAGCAGAGTTTATAATTGAAAATGGAAATTTCTCTGTTTAAGTCCTGATTATCATAGCAGGTGGAGAGCAATTAAAATAAATGAATGGGGATGTGCCTCTGTCCGTGCATTACAAAACGCTGGGGGCGTCTTAACACACATTTATACACACCTACATCTTAGATTCTCTTTCCACTCTTATCACAAATTTCATTTAACATTTGGCCTGAATTAAAAAAAAGAGGTAATCATGTTGGACTCAGTGTGTGTGTGTGGTGTGTGTGTGCGTGTGTGTGTGTGAGATTTGTGTATGCATGTGCACATCTGTGTGTGTGTGTGTGTGTGTGTCCTGGATAAGAAAAGATGGCTTATATTCGGCTTTTGAGTACTGAACAGCTGAGAATGCAGGAAACTCAGAGCAAGCTGTATGTAGAGCGTCTGTCATCTGACAAACGGAAAAGTGAAACATTCACATTATCATCATCATCATCATCACACACCCATACACACACACACACACACACACACACACACACACTGATGGGATGTAGGAGAGTCCCAGCAGGGGAGCGGAAATGTCAGAGTCTTATGGAAAGAAACGCTTTTTTGCTTGTAGGCCAGAATATAAAATCCTTATAAAATGAAGTTTTTACTTAATACTAACTTGACTTTAAATGAACACAGATGTAATGTGAAGTGGTAAATGACAAAATGAAGAGTTAACTATGACCTTAAACAGTGATCATCAATATGAACCATTTTTTTCTGATTTAATTTTCACCTTAAATAACTCTATTTGCGACTTTCATTTTAACTGACATATGTATGACGTCCTTAAAAATGTGGTCAACTCTATTCTATAGAGTGATTTACTCATTTAAATCTACCCTACATCACTGATTACTTGTGCAAATGTCTAAAGCAGGAATCTCAGTTGTCTGATGTGTGCAGTAAAATCCTAAGTTGCAGGTACCTGTACAGAAAACTAACTTTGGTTTGGAGCAGATACTTAGTATAGTATAAAGTATCCCTTTACCACAAAAAGGAAAACATGGGAGGCCTGTTTCATGTACGCTGGAATCAGTAACATAGGGGTTGGTTGTCTACTGATTGGAGCATGTCTTGTTGATATCATTATACCCCTTCAAGTAGATGCCAGCTGCTGAGGTTTAAATTAAAGTGATTCTCTAAAAATAACCATAATGCATCAGTGCTTTACATCTTTACAAGATGTCTGTTCAGATAAGTTAATTATATTCTACATGAAACATTTATATGCACTAAAATGTGTCATGACGTTTTGTTGTGCAAACCAGTCTGGTCATCTGCATTCAAGCTTGTGTTGGGATGAGGATGAAAAAAGAGAGAGAGAGAGAGATTTAACATAAGTTGCTTAAGAAAAGAAGGGCCAAAGGACAAAGAGGCACAAGAAAACAAGACTAATGATGCACAGAAAAGTAGTGGAGTTAGAAAGAGATCTCAGAGGTGTGTTTGACAGGAAACACGGCCGTGGTGTCATGCTATGCCCCAGATGGGTGTCGTCTTCAGCTCCAGCCCCCGCTGATGGATGATGAGACACCAGTGGGAGCCGACCGGCAAGGCGGGGACGGGAATTGGAACCAATGTCTGGAGTTGACTCCTTTGCCATAAATTAAGAAAGGATAGCAAAGATTGAATAGCACAAGTTTGTGTGTGTAGGTGTGTGTGTGTGTGTATGTTTCTGTCTTGAGAACCAGTTTGAGATTTAGACGTAAGGAGTGGAGACATTTTTGTGACGTGAGGTCATTTTCGTTGGAAAGTTAGGGTTTATGGAAGGGCTATGGTTAAAATATTTTATTTCAATGTATCATCTTTTATGGTAAAACTAAACACCGTACTGTTTTTACCCTGTTAAGACAGTAGCAAATTTATGTTGTATACAAATGTCAGAAAATTAACATTTATTACTATGCAGATAAATGTTAGGATGTTAGGAAATATATTGTGAAGATAGTAGTTGATAGAAGGTCCTCACAAGTAAGAAACAGAAATGTGCGTGAGAGATATAGCGTAGCCATGTGAACGATAAACGTCCATGTGTATGCATTTGTGCGTGCTTGTCCATGTATGACTATCCATGTGTATTGACCAGCATGTGTTTGGAAGCTCATATTGCGTCCAGATGTCACGGCAAATCAATTCAAGTCAAAGACAGCCGAACGTGTTTCATAAGGCTCACACACTCCACGGCAGGTGCAACCTCTCTCACAGCTTTCAACAGTGTGCTTGTGGTTGGTTAGATGATTGGAAAAATTAATGGACACAATCATGCTTAGAGTGAAACATCATCCATATATAAAATATGGGATAACAGCTGTAGTCATTGCACCTCCTCTGTTTACAATCACAAGTCTTAATATTTACTGTATATGTCTTGATATCATTTAAGTTTTCTATGCCTAGCAAATGAAGCCGGATTGTCTTTTATAATCACAAACAAACCAAAATAAAATTTTGAAAAGTTTCTGCTATGGATGCTTAATGTCACTCATTGATAAAACAACAGTTACAGTACTGGATGCAAAGCATAAAGTTTGCACTGCTTGTCCAAAGACAACTAAATTAAACTTATTAGCAGATGGTTGGCAACTCTGAATGATAAATGAACTTAGGTTGAATACAAGTTCAAGTGTAACGTTAAAACAGATTTACTTTCATTTTATTGTAGTTCTAATCTTATCAAGTTACAAAGTCACCAGAGACATCCACATGACATCTGTGCATTCCCAGCAAAGCTTAACACGTCTGTATTAGATTAGTGTGTGGATACACTGAGTTAGAAGGACATCTGACAAAGTGCAGATTCACTTAAGCGTCACGAAAAAGTAGTAGTATATCATACAGAGTGAAAAAGTTACCCTCGGTATTCTATTGATAACGATAAGACCATAAATAATATGGATGATGTGGTTCATGGTTTCAATAAATTAAGTGTTGGACCAAAATTGGCAGAAGAAATCAATAATCCAGAAACACTAGAAGGGGGGAGTGACTGTTGATAATTATGGGCATAGAAATACAAGTTAAATTTTTCTTAGAGCAGTAGAAGAAGAGGAAATCATCAATATTTTCAACAAGTCAAAGAATGGTCTACTGACCTGAATGAAATTGATATGGCAGTAGTCAAGAACATTGTTGATGGTATTGCAAAACCACTAACTCATATTTTTAACTTATTTTTCCAAACTGGTAAATTTCCAAGCAAAATGAAAATTGCAAACATTATCCCATTATATAAAGCTGGGGATAGAGACCACTTTACAAATTACAAGCCTGTTTCTTTACTTTCCCAATTCTCTAAGATACTAGAAAAACTCTTTACTGAAAAGTTAGATAATTTCATTGAGAAGCACAATTTGCTGACTGACAGTCAGTATGAATTTAGAACAAACAGACCAACATCCATAGAGTATTTATAGAGCTAAAAAAAAAAAAAAAAAAAAGCTTTTGATACCATTGATCACAATATATTATGAGATAAATTGGAAAGGTATTGTATTAGAGAGATTGTGCTGAATTGGTTGAGAAGCTACGTAAGAAACAGGCAACAATTTGTAAAGATAGGTGAGCACAAATCAACATGTACATAAATGTATATAAATGATATATGTATGTGTTGAAAATACTGAAATATGTTTTAATGGTGGACGACACTTATATTTTTTGTTCTTGGGAGAATTTACAGCAGCATTTGGAGATGATCACAATGGAAATGAGTAAATTAAACAGTCGTTTGACAAACAAATTATCGTTAAATTTGAACAAAACAGAGACTATGCTGTTTGGAAATTATAAAACGAACACTCATGTACACATGATGATAGACAATGTTAACATAGAAAGAGTATATGACGATACATTTCTGGGTGTGATATTAGACCACAAAATCTGCTGGAAACCTCATATAAGATATGTGTGAGCAAAGTTGACGAGGAGCGTATTACGCATACTACATAATGGATAGAGCCATAAGGACAGTAAACACTGCAGGATATTGTGAACACTCTAACGCACTGTTTTTAAAGTCACATGCTTTAAAATTCATGGATCTGGTAGAATTTAAGACTGCACAAATAATGTATAAAGAAATAAACAATTTACTTCCGAGCAACATAAAAAAAAAGTTCTCAGACAGAGAGGGGGTTATAATTTAAGAGGAGAAGTTTAATTTAAAAAAAACATTGTGTTTGTACCACTCTGAAGAGTAAGTGTATTTCAATCTGCGTGCTAAATTTGTCGAATGGTTTGGATACAGAACTCAAGCAAAGTCCAAATATAAATCGATTCAAGAATATGTACAAAAAAACTTTAAGAGGTACAGTTGAGGTAACTGTCTAAGTTATATCTGATTGTCACTGGGTGGATATTTGGGTTGTACATTATAGCATCGGGGTAGTTGGTTGTGAGATGTATATATGATTAATATTGAGTTAATTGTTTGAGTAATGAAGAAGGGGTAGGAACATATAAGTGTATACTACTCGGACATGTAATATTTATCTATGTTGTTGATGAGAATTTGTTTATTGAGAGTTTGCGTCATATCTTTACTGTTAATTTTATTTATTTTTTTATTTTTTAATTATTTGTTACATGTTGTTACATGTTCAAAATAAACAGACAAACATACAATAAATAAATGATTAGACATAGTATATAACTGACAATTATTTAAATGTTGTCCAGCTCACAACATTTTTTTTCATATGGTAATTGCAATGATTGGAATTGAAATAGATTTGAAATAAATAAATTGTTTAAATTGTTTTTGAATTGTGTCAACATTAATTTTGTGCTAAATGTTTGCATATAATTACACTTTAAAAGCAAACAGGCATCATGTGTGTCACCAGTTGCAATATACTGTATATTTGAAGTTTATAAAATTGTTTTCCATGCAAACATCAATCTCAAATGTTACTCTTCTACACAGTTTCTAACTTCCTCCCTTTTCAATCACTTCATTGTTACAAGGCAGATCACTTCAACAGAGATAATGGTCTTAAATAATGACTGTATTGTTTCCCTCAGAGAAGTTCATGGGAAAGTCTCATAAAAATGTGATATACGATGGGAGAAATTCGAAGTATCGGTGATTTATACGTTCCATGTTCCAGTCTACCTCTCAATCATACTCAATGTGCAATGATCACGCTCCCCAAGGTCCTCATTACACCATGATCCCATGACCCGCATACAAACTGAACACTCTTGCATGTACACACACTCTCTCATTGAGGTATACAATATATGTATGACACATTTATGAAAAGTATCTGCAACAGTAATAGTTTTGACGTGCCAACTATTTCAAACCTCCAGTGTTGAATCCTCTGTCATCCGAGCACAACATGATCCATTATCCAAAACTTAATAGTCTTTAGCGAAGGGAGTAGAGCAAGAAGTTAGAGGATAGAGGGGAAAGATCTCTGCTGGAGAGACAGTGAGGGATACTCTGTCATCTGTCTGTTCGGATCGTGCCAGAGAGAAAATGTACTCGGGGTGCACAAAGAAAACACAATAAATTATTCTCTACACTCCTCATTCATAAAGGAGGATTATCATCCCCAAACCATACATCACATTGAGACAGTTTTTTTGCATTTTACACATATGCACAGCCAAATAGAAATATGCAGGACTAAGGAAACACACACATATACACAAAGTACTGAATGTCAGCCAAAAGCCATTAATCCACTCTAATCCACTCCACAACTGGGAAAAGGTCCAAATGGGTTTGTGTTTGTGTGCACCTAGGTGTCTGATGTTTTGGTATGAGGCATGTAACAATCAATCCCCCATGTATACTAATATGATTATTTCTCTATCTGTAAATGCACCTCTGAGGGCAATCATGGTTGCAAAGAGCTGACATTAAGGTGAATGCTGCATGTGCTTTTGAGATAAAAAAAAAAAAAAAATATATATATATATATATATATATATATATATAGATGTTTGATTTTGTTCTACAAATATTTGGTAACCCTTTTTACTCTGTTCTAAGTATGCCTGGCATTAACAACAAATTCAAAACATCCAACCATATGAAAATGTTAATGGAACCTAACTCATGTGTAGCAGCAACCATGCTAACACCATCTACAAAAGAAGATTGACAAAAACTCAACAATATGGACTACTGTAGCTGTGGCTTTTATAGAATGGCACACTGTACCTCCAAACCTCCCCCATGATGATAAAAAAGCTAACTCCAACCTAGCACCAGTTTTTTCCTCTCATATTACATTTGATTGTCTTTTCAGAAAGTTTGTCTAATAACACTGACAGCTTCTGAAGGAGTTTCCAAAACTAAATATTTTATTATCAACTATATCTTTTTTTTGTTTTTACTTATGATTTTTTTATGTTTTCTTTCAAATGTGTTATTAATATATTATTTTCCTTGTGTTGTACCAAACCAGAAAGAAAATATGTAATTTCTGACTCCCTGCAGCTTGGGAAACGGGTTAAAAATGTTCTTGTGTGCAGCTGATGGAATATTTTTTTCATCCTGATGGTTAAGTGAATCTTTGGGGATGCTGGGTATAACTTCAGAACGGCAGTCTTGTTAAATAACTTTCTGTGTTTTTGAAATTAGTTTTTCAGAAGAGTGGATGCTTACTTTTATTCCATCCAAAGTAAGGCTACAAACCTCAATAACGCAGAATCTTTACGTGAGCTTTTTCTCCATCTGTGTGCCTCCCTTCTAACTTTGAGAGAACATAACTGCCTTCAAATCATAGAACCGCAAAGGACTTTGAGAGAATAATGGATAAATACATATCTTCAAAGGCCTTGAGGAGGCAAAATGTAGGAGCATACAAGCTGAGAAACTGCCAGCTCAGTCCTGACCTCCCACAGTTCCATAATTAAATGATTCCCTCATCCTCCTTTCCTCCTCCGTTTCCCTGCTGACTTATTCAATAACAGAGCAAAACAACAGCAACAACAACAACAAAATGCACATATTCAATTATGGCTTTCGAAACAATTTGTAAGTTGGAGATAGAAACGGGTTCAGGTAAGTTACCTTGTGAGTACATTTGGTCATCATAAGGCAACATCAATATGCTTGCTTGCAATCATGTGCCACTCACAAATTACATGAGCCATTCATCCAGCCTTTAGCTGGGAACAGATCCAAATTAGTGTTTCAGTGTGCCTTAATAAGTGATGTTTTAATAAGATATATTGTTCAGTGTTGACTGCACAATAATATTTTCATCTGTGAATATACCTATACAATTTTAGATTCAGGAAATGAGTATTTCCTTTTACTGTACAAATAATCATGTTGGTTTCTAGGTCTATATCTGATGCTTGCACTGATGTTGTTGAGATGTCCAGCATGTTTAATTAACTTGGTTCACCACTGTTCCTCATTATCTCCCAGCAATAACTTTACACTGCAGTCATGGCTAGCACAAATGTTCCATATCCCACTTAAAAGAACAAATTTACTACCTCTTTTCACAAAGTGGATATAATATACTTTATCAGCAGGGGTTGCAGTTGTTTTAGTACCAGGTCAGAATATTATTGCCTTAATGTTTGTTTTGCCTTAATGTTTGTTTTGATGAAAATTTTCCACACCTGCAGACATTTAAATCCACACCCATTTCCAAAATCTTTGCAAACTGGTGGTGAGCTTAATATTTGTAATCAAATCCAAATGTCCGTTTTGCTAACAAATTGTTGTAGCAAACAGTCACAGACTGTAAGGCCCATTGGCAAAAGCAGATAATGTCTCCACCAACAATTCTGGCTCTTAAGCTACTAAATGTTCCTCTATGGACTGAACTTTGTTGTTTAGTAATGGGGAGTCATGCAATGGGTTTATCATAGTTTTTCAGCTGAAAACAGCTGCATGTTGAGACTAGAAACAATGCTGATGAGAGTGACCTAAAACAGTGTAGTTGCAGGTCACAAAACTATGAGCTGAAATACGGTAAAATAGTCTGTAGAGCTCAGGGGAACTGGATATTCTCTATGGGGTCAAGAGTAACCCCTTTCACACTATACATAGTCATTTGACTCATTCTTAAAATAAAAATATTGAAGCTTTACCCATAGATGGTGGTAGCGCTGTTAAACTGACACGAGTGACCTGAAAAAAAAAAAAGATCAATTGCAGAGTATTAAGAGTATCTCCGAATGATTGGTTTTAGTGTTTTGCAAAAATAAAGGCAAAATGGCTGACTTTAACTTATTGACATAATATTGACATAAGTGGCATAAAACTTTGGCTCAAGCAAATCTGATAACAAGCACATAGTCGGCTAATCTGTTCCCATAATACACCTAAAAAATACATGTTCTTTATCATATTCAATTAAGGTCAGACATGGAGAGAAAGTTTGAAGTCAAGTCCTTTGCCAAAAATTGTCACTGCAAATTACGGACTAAATAAAGTAGAACACTGTGATTATCTTTGACACTGAAACAAACAAAGCATCTTTGAAAACCTCGTAACTATAATTAGACAAAACTGAAAAGAGAAGTTGGAAGTGTGACCATACAGAAAGCAACAAACTGTAGATACCTGTAGATAATTCCTTCACATTCCATGTTTACTTCACTCTGTAATACCGCTGGGAAGGAACGTGTAATTCCCTTTTTCACACAATTTATTTCTTACCCCTCCCTTGGCCTCTCTCATGGACAGAGAATGTGTCAACAGAAGATGGTGCCATATCATCTCCTGAATGTGATGATGACGGTAAATCATTTGGCCACACACATTTAACACATCATTCTCAGCTTGCCATCTGACCACCTGCTCCCACACTCATTTACACCAACTGCCAGTATTCACACAGAGGCAAACTCTTAACGCAAACCTTTGTCAGCGGTTGAGGTTAGGTGAGAGGAGTCAGTGGCTTTGTGTGATTGTGGTAGACAAGGAATCGAATCTGGTGTGGACAGAGACAACTAGGAAATTAGTGAAAAAAATCAAGAATAAAATTATTTTGGATCAATAAAAACAGTTTGTAGGGGAGTATTTTTAAAGCACAAGTTTGATCAACCACATCCAATCCTCTCACATGAGCTCATACATTTCTACCTGAACTCTTCCTCCCTGTGGTCTTTTTTTATCTATGTGTTGGATGGCCTCATCTTTTCATCTACACACTTTATCTGAGAATTGTACAGAAGCTATTAGAGCAGCAGCACTTCAGATACACCTGTTGATGCTGTGTGCATTGATGTATCATTGTCTTTCAATACAGCCATTCTTGCCATCATTGTGTGTCTCCATGAGTATACATTTGATGTTGAACTTTGATCCCTCTTCATCTTTTTGCTGCTGTCCCTCATGACACAACTATGTTGCCATGTACCCACGATACTCTGCAAGTGTCTCACAATTGTCCTTGTGTAAGACACTGCATCCCTGTCTCTTACATGGGTGCTGTTCTGTGTATGACTTTAATCTCTGACCTTGCTGTGTGCATGGAGACAAGAAAAGATATTCAGGCCACTGCTGTAGTGCAGGGTACACACAAGTTGAGCCAGTATACCTACTTCTATTTCACTGGACATTTACTACAGCACTACTAGAGACACAGCCACCACAACACCACTGCCTACAGACAACAATAAATTATCATATTATTGCTTTAAGTCTGCCACAGTGCATCTGGATTATAGCAGAAATAATCAACAGGGGGTGCTGTAGTGCTAAAATCCATGTCTATCAACCCTATTTAATGCTTTACTGATAATGTGCATGAGAAGCGTTGCTGTCTAAGAAATTATGCTTCTGTGTATAAGTCTTTGTTATGGTGTTAACAGACAAATACCATAAAGAGCAAACCTTATGTGTGTGTGTGTATGATGTGCCATCTGACTCAGTCTGGATTGTGTTGGTGACGAATGTCTTTTGGCAAGCAGACATTGAGCAAGAAAACAGCTACGGCTACTTGGCAAATACTTGGGTATACTGGATAGCACTTGCTCTTGTGTTATTCTAATTTGGATCTTCATTTTACCATTAAGTGATGGTCAGAAATGACCCAAATCCTGCTGCTAGTGTATTTTATTTGGATGTCATATTATAATTAAACTACAGCAACACTAGCGCCTCTGTGAGACTGTACAGTTCCTAGGGACAGTGGTGCTTTGAGCTCATTTTAGCATGCTAACATGCACACGGTGACAATGCTAAGATGCTGATGCTTAGTATTTAACGTTAGTACTAAGATGATGAAGCATGGTCAGCTTGTTAGCATGCTAACATTTGCTAATTGGCGCTAAACACAAAGAGCTGACACTGATGAAAATTAGCTTTGCAAGTATTTAGTCAGATGTTGGCACCAGATGAAACTCCTGCCTCGTTTGTATGTTTTTTGTCTGTTTATGGTGTCTGGATTTAGAGTGAAGTGAGACATCTGTCTTCTGTTTAATATCTCTGCTCTGAAACGGAAACGGGAGGTGCAGTGTTTGTTGTTGTTGCTGTGCTTCCATTTGTCACCTTTAGACTTTTAGTTTCACTCATTTTAAATCTCTCTGTCGTCTCTTTCTGTTTCTAAGAAGCTTGTTTAACCCTCTGAGCTTCAGATCGCATGCGTGCGTGCATGTGTGTGTGTAAGCATACATATTCGTTTATTTTGGTGATGCATAATTTCTGTATCGTATATGTATGCATCACTATGGGCTTATAATGATTATATAACTTAATCATTTATATCATATGACTAACCTTTGAATTTATTACATTTACATCTCTGGCTATTGGGTACAAGCACACTGTGGCAAAATAACATTTGTTTTCATGAGTTACCAGCTATCTACAGTTGCATACAGGTACATCCTTCACCTTTAACGCCACCTTCATTTCCTCATATTTCTCACCATCTTTCTACTTGCTATTTGTATTTGTATATCTTTCCTTTTGTCTTGTCCTCTTTTCTGTTCTCTTCTTTTTCTGCAATGCACAGACAAGCTAGTTTATTAGTAGATGAGATGAATAGTCTGGGACAGTAATATAGATGATGGCTTTGACCTGTACTGGCTTCTCAAACTCGTTCCAAATCAATCTATCGTTCCATCACTGTGACCCAGATGTCCATCCTTCTTCCCTCTGTCTACCTCCCTCCCTATCTCTTGCCAATCTCCATTCATCAGTCTTTCTATCTCCATTCTCGCCTCTCATCTTCTCTTCCAAAATTACCAGAGTCAGACTTTCTTGACAATGAGAAAAAAAAGTTTGTCTTTGTGTGAAGTACTTTAGAGAAGAAAGAAATACATGAGAATGAGTTGGACTTTCAAAAGAAGTTTGCCCTGAAACCTTTTGTTCCATGGCTCTCATGCAGTATTCATATTTTCGATGAACTCTCCCTGGCTTTGCTTTCGTTTTTTTTCCCCCTCGTAACAAATCGGGGACATAGTTAATGACCTTGAGGCATTCGCACAACAGTGTGACTCACATCTGCCGCTACTTTACTGAGTCTGTGTGTGCATGTATGTGCGCAAGAAGGTGAAAAAGAGAGAAATGTATTATCTTTTGTTCTTCTATTGCACTTCATTATCAAATCTGTCAAAACTACAGTTGGAAATAGGGTCCATACTATTAATGGAATTTGCAAATACACAATATTTTGCTGAAACACATTTAGCAGTTTCGAAATCAATGTCTCTAAACATTTTAATATTTTAAAAGATAAGACTAAATTTAAATTAACATTAATGAGTGTAGTTTGTGTAGATATGAGCTTATTCTGCTATGCCACAGAACTCCAAAAGCTATTCCACATGAGGATCCACAGTGTTACTCTGGATGACATCTTTACATGTACATGAACATGGATGCTGTTGGTTATTTTGGGTCAATCAAACACATTGTCCTGGAGGTGAAAATACTCACCAATACACCAAATGTGTGTTAATCTGTGGTTGGAAACAGCTCTCAACAAATCCACTATTTACTCTTGTTTGAGTAAAAATTGCTAAAAAACTTAGTGCCCAGCTGTTTTTTTTTTTGTTTGTTTGTTTTTTTTAAATTAAACTATTGAAAGAAAATATTTTTCAAGGTTTATGTCTTCACTAGGAACAAATGGGTTTGGGTTTGAGTGCCACATAAAGGGTAAAGAAGTTGCAAAGTATTGACAGATAGACACATTGCTGGTTTTGCATTGGATTTGTTGACTATAAGAAAACGTAGAAGAATGCCAGCCTTATTCTTTCGCAGGTGTTTAATATTAAGTTAAATAGACGTACACTGCAATGTGGTGACACTAATGTTTTTCTCAGAAATGTAGAGTAGCAGCCCATATCAAGGCTTAAAAAAAGTTTCTTTATAAATTCACAGAATGAGTGATGCCAAAGATGCTATTTTGCTTGTTTTTTACAGTCTATAATAACAACAGGTTTTTTTTTCCATCAATGAAAATCCTTACTATTAGCATTTCAGTATGTGAGTCTGTCCCCAATAACAATAGCGACTTTTACACCAAGGATATGTCAACATTTCTTTGTAATTATTATAACCATACCTCTGGTAATATGGTAGCTTGACATGTCATTGTGGTATTATGTCAGGAGCAGAATGAGATTGGGGTAAATCCCTTCTTGTTCCTTTTGTAATCCTGTGTCTGCTTTCCGACAGGGTATCGGAGCCTTAGCAGAGATGTGAATCGATGATGGTATTTGCACAGTTCTTATCACACCACATATCTACTGTCATAGAAACTCAGGGATTACATTCACCTCCGGCTTACCACTGACAGATATGGAAGGAGGGGTTGGCTACCATGGTTTCTTTCTTTCTTTCTTTCTTTCTTTCTTTCTTTCTTTCTTTCTTTCTCTCTTTCTTTTCGGACATGCATTTGACTGGTTTGCTTGCATAAGTGTTTATATGTGTGAGGATATTCCTCTTTCACCTTATCTGACGTGAAATGTACAGTATAGGGACAGAATAAACTGATAGAGGTTTCAGTGCAGTAAGCTGATCACACAGCAGTAAGATTAGGTATGGATGTGAACATTATAGAACATTATACACGAACAGAGCCGGAAGATTACATGGGGCTCATAACATTAACATAACCAAGACCAACACACAAAAAGATAGGAGGGGTAGGTAGAAAAACTGACAGGGAGACGAAACAAGTGAATGATCTAAAAATATGAAGAATATCCCAATAAAAAGGTTTAACATTTTTTAAAAACTTGTTGAGTACTAAACCCTTTTACTTCTTTGTTTTGTGTTTTTTTTTAAAGAATCTGAGTAGGCTACGCAGTGCAGAACGAGAACAAAGAGCCGCAACACACATCTGTCCTCTGTACTCTGCATGCAGGAGACCACCTCCAGCTGTCTGCATAATGAACACTCTCTCTAACACACACACAACAAAACAAGCAAATATGCAAACCTGCGTGTGTACTCTCACATACACACACACACACACACCCTCTGTTGCTAGTGAACATTGCTGTGAGCGTGAACATTAAGATGTAGTAATTTTTGGGATAATTAGTTGGCCTGTCAGTTTTATGGCTGTACCTTGCTAGCTCCGAGATTAGGCCTCCGAGACCTCCTGCTCTGCTGCACAAACAGCACTGTGCCTTTGTGTGTGTGGTGAGAGAGAGAGGAACAGAGAGAGAGAGACAGAGAGAGAGAAGAAGAGGGAGGCAGAGTGAATGCCACAGAGAGGGAATTATAATTCTGCTATTTAATTAGCAAAACCTCATTCAACTTCATCTCTTCCATCAGTGACTCTGTATTGCTCTCACCATTAAAGAGATAGAGATTTCCCTCAGTCATATATTCTCATGTGTCTTTGCACATACAGTAATTTCGGAATCACATCCACCATTCATATTCAAATATCCTTTGTAATCACTGTAATAATAACTTTTCAGAGGGAAATATCAGTTATTTCAAGGTGGATGAGAAATGCTGGCAATTAGTTTGAATATCTGATCATAATCTGATCCTATAGATAAAAGTGGAGAGGAAAATGTTCAAAAATAGAAAACATCAATCTACTACATCCTTTTTCTGCTGCTTATCTTGGTTGCAGTGGCAGCAGGCTACACTGCATATGTCCCAACTTTCTTTCAAGCTGTGTCCTCCTCCTCCCGAGGAATACTGAGGCATTCACAGCCTAGATGGGATATATGAAGACTAAAAAAATGAATCGAAAAGGAAAATAAAACACATTAAATGGTAAAATGTGATACAAATAAGATATGATGATACATTAAAAAGGGGAGAATGCATAATGTCACACATGAAAGCTATTCAACTGCACAACTCCTTGTGACGATAATATTTTTTGATCACACAAGAAGCTGTATGCCTATATACGTTAGAGTACGTTCACATACTTTTACTGACAACATGCATTCACACACACACACACACACACACACAAACACACATCTGCATCAGCGATTTTGCCTCCAGATCCCCCAAACACCTACACACACTCACGTTCACATGCTTTCTCCGAGGATCTGACTTTGTCTTTTGAAAAGACTCAACAATTATCCAGCAAGCACAATACATGCTCAGGGAACGAACTTGGCAGCACAAGGAAGTCTGAGTGTTATTTTCTTTTTATCAGTAAAAGAGGAAGGCTGACATGGAGGAAAATGAAAGAAAGAAATAAAGCAAACAAGCAGGAAAGAAAGACATTTTTTTCTATGTGGCCCATGGCTGCAGCTTCTGGACATCTTAAACACTGTGTTTACTAGCCGCAGTCCATTAGCTCATACAGGCTGTTAGTAATTCATTACCTTAGACATACATTAACTCATGTGCACTAAAGAAACACTCTCTCACATGCACACACATGTGCACAGAGCAATTATTCATGACTTGAAACAAGAGAAGACAAGTAATTGAATTATACTCCATTTAAACAATAAACCTGGGAGAAATAAACCTGCTGTTTCGATGTACTCACTGTTTTTCATCCAGTGTCTTGGCATTTAGCCTGCATGTAACACACACACACACACACACACACACACACACACACTGATTCTGTTTCATTCATCAAACAACAAAACTAACCTGAAATAAGATAATTTTTGCATCATGCGCATTTTTGCAAGGGCATGGATGTATCTAAGACACATAATCATAAATACAGTATATGGAAGTACAAAACAAACAAACAATAAAATTTAATGTTTTGCATGAGCTCCTTGGGATACCTGAACTGGAGAAGAGAGTCCAGGACTATAGTTCTCCTCAGTGTGGTTTTACATGCTCTGCTGATCTGATCTGGACATTGTAGCTCTCCAAACTCTGCTAATCTGGGCCACGTAGTGCCCAGGTTAAGTCTGAATATTATATGGTCATGGCAGCTCTGCTGGTCTGTAAGTTACCTGAGTTCTTCAAAAGGACTGAACACTCACTGTGGTCCATCCAAAACCTTCTAATAACAGTGTGGTTGAGCCTTTTTTCAGGTTTGTAAGTCTTTTCTCTAATAAAGATATCAGTGACAATCATGATCAAAGCCCTTAGCCCTTTTTGTGAATTATAGATTTTGCCGTCAAGCATGACTAATTGTATGCTGTGGTAGATTTTAGAGCTGTCAGATACTAAAAGAACCATCAGGAACCATTTAATAGTGTCAAACCCATTTAATAGCACAATTTAAACCACAAATAAGATTCTGTATAAAGCAGTGAACATAAGATTTGAAATGCTTGAAATGCTTGTCTTTAGCTGACAGCAGTAAACATGCAACCACTGGGACTAAGGCCATATCATAAAGAAAAGGAAAATGCACAGTGATGATGTTTTCCTCTCTTAATGCATTTATTGCATGAAAAACATATCAATAAAATAGCTGAGTTCACTGCTGTGAGCAATAAATACATATATAAATAAAATACCAATAATCAAGCTCCCGGGGATATGATGATGATGTGTTTTCTTCTCTAAATGCTGCACATATGTTGTCAAACTGATGAAGATGTTTTATTCATTTGCTTGTGTTTGGTCTTTTTGCATGTGCTTTTTTAAGTGCGTTGAGCTTTTAAGGGCCTCATTAGTTATTGCTGTTCACATAATCTATAGTACATGTTTGATGTGACATGAATACAGACATGGTGGTAAAACTTTGTGTCCCACTTTGCTTCTTTCCAAGCACTTTGGGCACATGATTTAATCTCTCTCAGTTATGCTTATTTAAAACCTGGCTGAGAGCACAATTTGAAAGTCATCAACTGTCATCTTTACTACTTAAAGCATGTAAGGCATCACAAACAATGAGTGGAGATATAACTATGGTTGAAAACATATATATTTACTCACTGAAGGTCGGCTTTGCAATATACAGAAGTATTATTATAGTATTATATAAGGGACCCATGTTGTTGTGTCCTTTGTGAACATTGTTTTCCTCTGAAGTCAATGACCACTATTGTACTGATACCATTACTATACTGAGCACTACTGACTACCACTATGTAGACAAATTCCAATACTTCACCATACCTTCTCAATGAGAAATATCATGATAGAAAATATTAAATGTATTAAATATAATAGTGTTTAAACTGACATTAAATTTAACCAATATTCCTACATTGATGTAAGATACAATTTCAATTATTAAGGATATGTTTGACAAAAAATTGTAGTGTTAATGCAGGTGGGGCCATGTCACTGTTCTACTGGTGCACTAAGGTGTCTAATATTTTGGATTGTATATATTGATTCCAGTTTCTACCTAAATAATGTCTCCTCAGTCCTCAAAATCTCAGCTCATGTTTGGATGATAACTCACATCATCATCAATCTCCTGAGGAAACAGATGACATTGGATATGGTCGCCTCTCCAAAAGGTTTTTGATTCCTTCCCATAACTAAAGGACTTAGTTGGAGAAAGGCTTTGCAAAGAGGGAGCCCAATATTTCACACTTCACTTTCCACAGAGTGTGAAAGTAGAAACTATAAACACTTCAGACAGAGCAGGCTGAGGGGAAATAAGAGTCACTATAATAACATTTTATCATGGCTGAGGGTCCATCCATTTTTAGTTTGGTCAAGCCAGGAAGAAAATTGAAAATCTGATTCAATATTTTTAAGAAAGATAAGAGGAAGTCTCAATCTAATGCAAGCTCATGTGTTTCTACGGTGGATTGACCGTGCATTACTTATGTTTCAGTTAATGAGAGGTCAAACTCAAAGTCATCCAGAACTTTTTAAAGAACAGAAGATGTAGGGAAAGGAAAGCAACAAAGAATGAAGGAAAACTTTAAGAAATGTTATGCTCCAAATGATGTATGTTTGATGTACCAAAAATCAATGTTTAATACATGTAAAAGTCTAATATTTGTGAGAGAATAATTTAAGTATTAAGTGCAATATTTTCTTACGTACTTAAATTGACACCTACTTGTGACACTATACGTCTTCCTGGAAAAGGCACTTTACTGTAGAACTGTATTAACACCAACCTACCATACTCATGAAAAAGTGTGCCAAATAGTGTGATGAATCAACACCGCCATTCCAGCACACGCCAACATTACAGACTCCCCTGAGTGACCTAATGACCTCTGTGAAACAGACGGCATCTAGCGGACATCAAGCTGGTGTGAAGAGTACCGCCTGAAGGTATTACCCCATCCACCACATACACAAACACACACACACACACACACACGTTTCCCCTGGCTCTGTCCTGGACAGCATATGGCAGACCTTGAGGTTCAAGGACACCAGTGTTTCACAGATTTAGAAGATTCATCACTGACAGACACACATTCATCTCAGCCTTAACTTTTGGAAAAGACACACACACACACACATGCATCCATGCATGTGCACACAGGCACCACCACGCACAACACATATGTCGGACAGTAGCAGAGCACCAGCTCCACACAGATTAGTTACTATCTGATAACTGGAGGTGCATGACAGTGGCTTAACACAAGGGCCCTTGAGGGGGAGCTAAACACAGACACACACATAAACACACACACCAGCTCTTTGTTTGACCTTGTGCAGATCCAAGAAAGCATATAAAAGTTATTTGTGGTATATGGAACTGACAAAAGATTCAGTTCTTTTTTAACAGTTTATGTATTTAAAGCAATGTAAATCCTCATTTTCCCTGTACTTACGTGAAAGAAACTTGTTTCTTTTCTTTATGTGGAAGGGATTAGATTTATCTACCCACACAAATACTGAAATATGCAGACATGCTGTACATGATATGGAACGCTGATCCAGAGACACAAAATGCAGCTTAGGTGACATACAGTCAACAAACAACAAGCGTTGGCTAGCTCTTCTTATTTGTCAGCAGACCGGCCTTGGTGTCTCAGCCTGACATGTGTGAATAATCCGGGTTGTGCTTGAATAAGCACAGCTCCTATCAGCCTTCCATGGATCTGATGGATCAAATCTGTGGGCCGAGCATTTATCACAACAAAAGGAGGAAACAGACACAATAGCTGTGGTAACTTGCAGTATGTCTAATGCCTCACCTACCATTGTTAGCTACAGTATTTATAGTCGATAATAGCATGTGTAATTCTGGTGTGTGTGTTTGTCATTTTATTATCCTGCTCAGATGTGTATCGAATTATATTAACACCACTGGTATTCTAATCAGAGAGTTGTGTTTAACATGATTTGATTGTTAAAATACTTGGAAATGGACTGACTGGATCTTTTGGAATTCAAGATGTATGATCACAAATATAAATGTGCACACATTTGATATATTAGATCATTTTGTGTTTGTATTTGATTCTTTCACTAAGGTTGAACATGTTTGTCAGGACTGTCTCCTTGCCTATAGAGGCAATATTATACAGACATAATATTTTGTGAAAAACCTATTAATTAAAATAGCTGACTTAATTTCTGTGACAAATACATAATACAATACCAATAATCAAGTTCTCAGGGAATAATAAAAACATCCTTGTGTTTGACTTGAATTATGTATTATTGAATTAATCCTAAATTTCATTTTTGAAGGCCACTTAAACCAATTGGAAGTATATAAGTATAAAGTTATAAGGTTTATAGAAATGAGGGAGACCCATGAGGGAGCAGGCCTATGTGTGTGTGTGTGTGTGTGTGTACCAGGTATTCCTCATGTTGTGGGGACACAGTCACATGTGGGGACTCACCTCACTTTTGGGGACAAAAAAGCAAATGTAACATAAATCATTAAATTGTAGGGGAAGACTTGGTTTAAATTAAGGTAAGATTAGGGTTAGGTTAAGGTGAGGATTAGGCAAGTAGTGGTTGCGGTTAGGGTTTAGGTAAGTCTCCAGGAAATTAATGTAAGTCAATATAATTCCCTCTGAAGTGATGGAAACACTGACTGTGTGTTTTAGTGTGTGTGTGTGTGTGTGTGTGTGCATGTGTGTGTGCGTGTGTATGGAGGACTAATTAGCCTGTTTGTTCTACATGCTTTATGGGCCCTGGGGGACGATAGAAGATGGGCACATACACACCTTGCTCCCTACAGAGGCCCATCTGTTGTGCAGACACACACACACACACACACATACACGCTGCCATATAAAGCTACTATAAAACTGCTGATGAGGGAACATCGATATTGATGGGATCACTCATTTGAGCTGTCTGTTTGGAAATATTGTTCTACTGACTGCAGCATTGCCACAGTGATGAAGAGGCAATGAAGAGAAAAATAACAAAGGCAGGGAAAAATATGTGCCTGGAAACCCTCCCTGTTTTCTCGGATTTAACCATTAAAAACCCTAATTGTTTGCAAAAGCTTCTGAATCACAATTTAGACCATGAAAGCCTCTACAGGGCAACATACATATATTAGAATTGATAGACTGTATATTATTTTTCAATTCTGTGTTAAAACAACAGTCAGGTGATTTCCATGCTATAATCATTCCTCCTATTCATACTGGCTATTAAAAGATCCCCTCAATGTAAGTGACGGGAGCTAAAATCCACAGTGTGTCCATGCAGTCATTTTGTGCAAAAATGCATTTTAAAGTTTATCTGAAGCTTATATGAGGCTTCAGCAGTCTGAGTTAGTCATATCAAGTGGATATCTGCCACATTTACAGCATTTTTAGCATCAAATTCCCTCTTTGTGTTTCCTCAGACAGTGTTTCCCTGTTGAGCTGTGGCGGAAGTATACATGTTTAATACAAACAATAAAAATCAATACACGATTGATTACCGCACACTGAATCGTGTGATTTCACAATGCTAATCTCTTCATACATATTATGTGTTCCTCAGCGTATGCAGAGTATCTACTTTCCCAGGTTCAAGCACAGAATCAAGTTATTCTCACCCTTTTGGTGTCTTTCAATCAATTATAGAGGGTCATGAACTTTCAGGAGCTGTTTCTAACCATATTTTGCTTTCACCTTCTTTCTTCCCATTTCTGTTCAGTGGTTATTGATTTAAAAAGCCTTTTCAGAACAATGGAGAGAAGCCAGTAACAACCTCTGAATCTCAATATTAATTGTGATTACATACTGAGATGAACCATTGCAATTTGGTGTTTAAGTTTACCACATGCTTGGATTTTATCACTTTGTTTAAATAATTGAATGAATCACAGCTTGGAAAATATGATTTGTAAATTGCTTTTGTAAACATTTACCTGGGTATAACAATTTGACTGTAGCCTACAATTATGTCCAGAGCATATTCCATGGTTATGAAAAATACATTTTTGAAACAAAGTGACCCATCCCCCCTCTGAAGATTTCAGAAGCTGCCAATGTTGAGGCTGTTTATGTCCCCCATGGAATTTATTTAATTATCACACTACACTAGCGCTGCTCACACAAACTGAATAGTACCTGAAACAACAGGGATCCCCCACTGTACACTATCAAGAGTCCCCAGCAAAACAAAGAGAGGTAGAAGAGTCAGTATTCCACCTTTCTGAGAGGCGCATAGGTGTGAGGCTGAGCTATAACACGTTGTGCGGTAAGCTCTTTCTCACTTGGCTAACCTTGAATGAAGCCTCAGAATAGAAGAAAATGCTATTTTCACCTCACTCCTGAGCCAGAAGTGCCTTCGCTGTGAGCTATGTGTGTGTGTGTGTGTGTGTGTGTGTGTGTGTGTGTGTGTGTGTGTGTGTCTGTACCTGTGTTCTATTTTCACTCAGCTTTCATACAGCCAAGAACATCAAATTACCAGTTTATGTGCTACACCTGTACCATCTAATGCAACCGTACAGTTTAATGCAATTTAATACCAACCCCAATAATTCTATCAATAAATTCTAACAGGTCTCTTTTTGTGTTCCTGTTGTTTTGATTACTGGTATTAACATACTGAGAGCTCAAACACACTACAACTTAAAAAAAAAAAAAAAAAACACAAATAAACAAAACAAAAGTAAATGAGGAAAATATCTTCACCAATTTGACAAGACATGCACAGTATCATTCAAGAAAAGAAGGCTGGAAAGAGAGAAAACACAACCAAAGACAAAAATGTGTGAAAACAGGAAAAAAAAAATCAAATATAAAAACACACTGCAGTAGTAGCTTGTGTTTTCTGTATTTGTAGCACGTGTCTGTATTTGGTTTTGTTATCTGCAATCTTTCAAATAACTTACTTTTGGGTTCTTTATTCTTTCTCCTGAATTAGAAGCAGTCTGAATCAAATAGAAAAAGCAGTTTCATACATTTCATTTTTCCTGGCGAGCTGTTTTATCTGTGGAGAGGAAACCTCCAGATTGTTGGGGTCTTCAGAAAAACGTTTTTATTCATAGAAGCAGCGAGATTCAATCACTGGAATGAAAGGTTCAGTTAAATAGCCCAACTTAAAGAGAAACTTCTGGATTTTTCAACCTGGACCCTATTTTCCCATCTTTTTGTGTCTAAGTGATTAATGGGGACAACAATTTTTGAAATTGGTCTGGTATTAAGGGAGAGCACTTCAGCCTGCAGCCATGAAACGGTCTGCAATGTAATCCTTTGGGGCAATTGCGCCCCGTCAGTATACATTCACTAAAAGTGCTGGTTTTTGCCACTGACAGGCTCAGATTGTTGCTATAAGTGTCTGACAACATTATGGAAAGGACCCTACAGAGAAATAAAACTTTTTTTCTTTACCTTTCGCTTGATCCGGTCTGTTTGTTATTGTGTCTAACCAAGTCTCGCTCAAGGAGAAGTCTCGCTCTGAAATCTCGTGAGAGTTGAGTTGTTGCTGGCTAAAGCGCTCTTACTCAATGTCGGACCAATTTCAAAAATTGTTGTCCCCGATTAGTCACTCAGACACAAAATGATGGGAAATTAGGGTCCAGGTTGAAAAATCCAGAAGTTTCCTTTTAAATAAGAGGTTAGACCAAATAAGTACAAATATCATCTTTACACGTAAAAGTAGGCTCAGGTAGGCAGTATCACATTAAAATCTGGATGACATCTGAGAAATACAATATGCATGTGTGTAACTGACTTGAGTTTTAGACAAGATATCAGTTTAGATTTTTAATTAATTTTGCACTAAGTAGTGTAATCCACATAAGTCACAATCTGACATAATACTATTTTTTGGTTAACTTTCAGTGGAAACTTGGGGCAGTGAACAATTTTCTTAAACCAAACATCCCAAGTATGTGCGTGAGAGTGTGTCTGTGCTGGTGTGTGTGTGTGTTTTCCTCCAAACCACAGTAGGATGTCATTTTCACAAGTTCATTCCTGTGTCCATCAAACACTCAACCCTCAAGGGCTTCTGTTTTTTTGCCTCTATATATCAGACCCCATCTCTCTGTCTTCTTGTCTGTCTCCTAGTCTTTCTCTCTCTCAGTGGGATTCTGGACCCTAAACTACTTTCCCTATGGCCTATGACCCCTCATGTCACATCCTCCCTGTCCGTGACCTTCAGAGTCACAGCAGCCTTGGGAAAACGTTGGCGGACTGATTTACTGATACGCAGGACAGTGAAGCTCCAGAGAGGTCAGCAGGGGCTCACATTGCTTCACTATTCCACGAACTAGAACTAGGCCTGTACTCTGGGTTATTGGTGATTTAGTGATAGGGTGTTCTGGATCTAAAGAGCAATGTCAGAGGACCCTGTTGTGGGAGGTATGCTGAAATGTGAGAGGTGTGTTGCAATGAACTTATGTCTCTGTTGCCAACTCCATCATCTAAGACAAGCAGGGGATGGGATGGGGGCAGCTTCTGGTCTAGTTAGTTAAAAATTTTGGTGCAATGAAAATAACATTACCCAGTCTCATTGTCTGGAAATTCTGTCTTGTATATTTTAGATACTCAGGGTAATAAAAGTTAGTGATTATTGGCTAGAACAACAGTCAGTCCTGTAGCCTTTTTTAACTTAAAAGGAAGTTTTCTCACAGTGCCAGATGACTGGATTGCGGTAGCGTTTTGGCGTTTTGAGATAGGAAATAAAGACTAAAATATTTTTCCTCTGCCAGTAACAAGGCACAAGAAATAACATTTCTGTTTGCAGCCTTCCATTAGGTATATTGTTCAAAAGTGAATGTTAAAAAGAACAGTTTTTGTAATTCTAAAGGCCAGGATTATAAAAAAAAAAATGAGACCACAATGTTACTTTATTGGTCCCTGTAGAGAAATGATTTCTCTTTTACCCCCCTTTTACAGATAGGCTAGAGGTCAGTGTCAACTACAAAGCAGCACCACTGGAGGGGGGAAAATGTTCTGGTCTGTCTCAGAGCTGGTCAAGTTGTAGATTTTTGGCATTTGTTTGCCTTGGACAGCAGTTTGTTGAGACATATAAAATGATATGGCTACTGTAATGAGAAATGACGCCAAATTTAAATCCCAAAGTCTGAATAATTTTCCCCTGTTTAAACTTGTGGCCTAAATACTAACTGAAATATGATGAGGGATAGGAATGAGGTTCATGTATTCTGTGTAAACCATGAACTAATTAAATGCATTAATAGATTTTCTCTGGACAAATACTAATTTTTTCATTAAAAAAAATATTTTTACATTTGAATCATCCACTTTATTTGGTCTGGCAACAAAAAATATAGAGTCTGAAAAAACATACTTATTTTGTCTTGTACTTTCCCCCACTATTGAAGCTCAAATGTCAACTACCCACATATCCTACATATTTAAATCTTTTTTCATTAGTTTGTTTGGAGTCATAAACAGTGTGCTGATAAAGTATAAGGAAGTAAATGATATATGCCATAGTAGTATCAACAACACGGCTTTATGTCAGGACTTAAAGAAACCCTGTGGACATGAATACAAGACATAACAGATAGAGGGAGTTGTGGATTTAGAGAAAACCCAATCTTCATGGATTAGCTTCCTCCTGTGCATTATCAGAGATCAGTTTCAACCGTGTGCATGTTTGTTTATCTGGCAGAAGGGATTAAACACATTGTGTGCTGACAGAACCATGTGTCCTCTCCATCACTACATTCCTCTTAGATTTTCAAAGAGCCAATTAGCATCATCCATCTGCCATTATATTTTTAGATGCAAAGCATAGTACCTCATGAACCTGTCATCCCTCTCACTCACTCACTCACTCACTCACTCACTCACTTATATTTATATCATGGAAGTGGGACTAGTACACATGCAATATACAGTATGTAATACAGTATATGTAAGATGTTAGGTAGGTTGTAATGTCAGTCGCCAAAAAACGACACATAGTTACGTTTGAGTGACAGATACCATCCAGCAGCCATAGTGAGCAGCAGTGGTGCAGTTCAGATGACGTATATAAAAGCTGACAAATTGGACTTTCCCACTGTTCATTTCCTGTTTCCAACTGTGATTCAGGACAGTAATTTAAAAACTGTAACTATGATTGTCCCCTAACCATAACCTCATGGTTATTATCGTAGCCATTACAATGAAGGTTGCCTAACTTTAAGAAAGCAGTAACTCTAACCGACACCACATATTTCTCTAACCTTTAATCATGCTGTAGTAACTACCAGCGGATACTGTGCTGCAAGATTGGATATTTTGATGGAGAAAAAAAAAATGAAATGAGTTGTCATTAAACTTTTTACTCATACATTCAGTATCAACATTTTTGAAACATGACAAATACATTAATTAACAACATTTTCTCATTATGATGAAGGAAAACATAATTTAGTCAGCTTTATGATTGACACACACCGCCTGTGACTGACGCAGCTGGTTACTTTCTAAAGTGATGGCCCATTCATCTTGCGTTCAGTCCCGTCATCTGTGATCACTTATGCTGTGTTTTAATACAGCCAAATTCACAATATAATTGGTCTCATTTACATATTTTCTGGTTTTGTTATCAGACAATGTATTGAGTAAATAGTGATTTAATCACATCTCATAAATACAACCTTATTTTATGATTGCAACATCATCTGAGAAAATCGACATACAACAGTTCTGCTGTGTATTTGGCTGTATTGACATTTAAAATGAGTGATCACAGAGAGGGTTTGAGGCAACATAAGTTTTCTTCTTAACTTTACTGCCTCACAGATCCTGTTCCTCACCGGGCAGGCTTAGGTCATTGTTTTGCAAAGCTCGGTTTTCCCCGTACACACTGAAACAGCGAAGCTATAGAATGCTGACGAAAATGTTTTTGGACAACAAAAACATTTAGTCTGGATGGAGGGCAAAGAGAAAAAGGTGTGTTTACAGATTTGCTCAGCTTAATAGGGACTTACTCCTACAGACAGTGGCCAGCTGCCTCCAGCTCTACCCAGCCAGGAACTTGCAGCGCTGAAAGACACACAGACACAACACAGCAACAACACAATGCACACAAACCGTGGCGGAGGCCCCGTAGCCCCAGGGCCATCACATCTTTTGTATGAGGAAGATAGTCTTGCTTTGACCATGGGATTCCAGCTTGTCAAATAGGATCATAATGGTGTAAAAAAGTATCAAAACATCCACAGAAACTTGCTCAGACTCCCCCGAATGTCCATTTACACTCAGTATGTTGTAAACATTAAAAGGGCTAAATACTTCAACGTTTCAGAGCACAAGAATGAAGCCAATTAGCGTGTTCATTGTTCAAATTTCTTCTTCAACCACATTATGGTTAGCCATGTGTTGGTCCTTGTATAATAAATACAATATTGTAAACCAAGTTGCACTTGATCAGTAACCACAGTAAACACTAAAAGCAGTGCACAAATATTTTCCAAGCCAAGAGATGCACTTACGCTTTCATTGAAACTGCACATTATTTGGCTGATGCTGTCCATTCAGAGGAAAGCAAATTATGTGTTGCTCAACTCTGTGTTTGGGCTGGATGAATTGTCCTTTTGGCTCACATGAACGGATAGAGTGCTGGTTTACAGGCCTGTATAGACCCAGTGTTAACGTTAAATGCATGCCTTAGGGCTGAGTATGCTTATTAAAGATTGGCCAAAGCAACTGTTGCATTTCAGAGGGTCTGGTGTAAGGACGGGGTTGTTGACTGTACTTCTTAATGTAGGCTGTTAACTACTGGAGACTGTGGTGCGGCTGGCATGATGTCTGCTGCTCTTATGTGTGAAGAGTTGGCCTGCTATAGCTTCTTAGGGGATTTGCTGATCCGTTTTTTTGATGTTTAAGGCTGCAGTTGTGAGAAACGGAGGAGAGGTTGGCGGCAAGTGTGTGAGCAGATTGCAAAGGGGAAGTTTGCGCTGTACATTGTGTGGGTTTTTTTTTTTTCTAACACACACAAACATACACACATATCAAACAATGATAAAATAGATACTATCCTATCACAAACACCAATGTAAGCATGTGCACAGACAGAGAACAGATGGGGGTATTCGCATATCCTGCAATACGATTCCAACCTTGCCATCAGTATTGAATTCATGATGGAGTATAGCACAAAATGATCCACTTACCAGTAAAATATTTTAAAATCAAAAGGGCCTGCTTCATGCTGCCAACCATATATGGAAATTAGACAGAGAAATGCAATGTATTGGTTTTTTGGCTCCTTTTTTTTTTTAGCTTTTCAATATTCACTTCACACATTCATATAGTTATAAACACGATGGGAAATCAGCTAATGATATATTCTGCACTTTTGTTAATTCTTTAACCTTGTATTGGATACTGTAATTATCAGGCTTCTTAGGACTGCTATTAATATCTAATTTAAAGGAATAATACATATAAAATCTTTGTTTGGGTATCAAGCACTGTTTGCTCCTTCATGGAGGATTACTGGTTGTAGTTAGCATGGCTTCAGAACACTTACAGTGGATTACAACATCCATCACCCTTTGGCTCCCAGAACATGACAAGTAACATTATTGTTTGTACTTATTTTTGGTAGATACAGTATGCAAACTTCTCCCTCTAAGGTACAATACGACATCAGAAGGGATAAAACTAAGTATTGCTTTCAGTATAAAGACATTTAACAAATGTGAGTGTCATTGTATGTGCATCACATTTTGAAGGGAAACCTCTTCATATGTCTTCATGTGGAGCCCGAGCTCCTCCCCCCCTCATATGGGAAAAGCAAAGCATCAGCGGACTAAAATTGAAGATGTTTGTTTGAGTAAAGCTCTAAACATGAACAAAACTGAAAACATGTCATGCACTGAGCTGTCTGTTTAGTGCAAGCTGTCATTAAGTAATTTGACTTTGTTTCTAAACATGTCAGAAGTGGCTCGTGTTTGTTATGGGACAAATCCATGTGATTCTTACCCTGGCTGAATAAATGACTGCCATATGATTAATAGAGGCAATAAATGAAGGACCACCATGATGGAGAGACTGCCGGCAGGGTAGAAGCTGTATTAAGTACTTATATACAGAAATGTTAGTCAATTTTGTTGACAGTGAAATTATACAGTAATGTTCAGTATTACCTCAGAAGTAGTTGGGAAGATTAATCTTTCATGAATTGAATGTAAACTGTGTGGTTCATGGCTCATGAGTTAACTGAGATGGACTTTCTTATTTGTTCATCGTGAATGATATCAGTGTATGGAATATTAACAGAAGAGATTTTCAAAATATTTCATCACTGAAAATATACATTATGTTTATCTGAAGTGTATTTGTATTCAAATAAAAGTACATTGTACTATTGGTCTACAATAATAAGGATATAAAATGTCATAGATGACACAGAAGTGCCACTTTGACAAATAAGTGCAAGCATTCTTATAGGCCTATCCCAACAAGTCCTCCAAACGTTATATAATTACGTTTTATGACATGACAACATGTTAGGGTCTGGTTGGGTTTAGGCATGAAAACCACTTGGTTAGGTTTAGGGAAAGATCATGGTTTTGGTTAAAATGATCACTTTGAAAAGGTTAGGGAACGTCATCAAAGGTTATGGTTTAGTACAGAAAACAAGTCTGCAATGACTTCAAGCACAACGTTGTTTAGTAACTAACTGAAACCACAATCTTTGACTAAGCTGAAAGTGATTTGTTGTCTCTTGAGTTCTGCATCTAGTATGACCATCATCTACCCTGACCTCCACCTCAATATGGCTTAACCATAAATGTAACGCTTCATTCATTCGAAAAAAGGTTGGCTTATGAACGTAATCCAGCCAGTGACAACATAACATAATTGGGAATAAATGGAGTGTACTTGTATAGCACTTTTCTAGTCTTCTGACCACTCAAAGTGCTTTTACACTACAAATCACATTCACCCATTCACACACATTCATACACTGAATGGGTACAGGGGCTACCATGCAAGGTCCCAACCTGCCCATCAGAGGAAACTAACCATTCACATTCATACACTGATGGCACAGCCATCAGGAGCAATTTGGGGTTAAGTGTCTTGCCCAAGGACACATCGGCATGTGGACTGGAAGAGCCGATCTTCCGATTAGTGGACGACCCACTCTACCTCCTGAGCCACAGCCGCCCCCAATACAATTTAGTAGTATATAAACATAATTTCTAGGAGACAGGGTTCCACTTGCTTTCAGTCAGGTCACCTAGTGATGATGTTCTTAAAGCAACTGACTCAAGACAATCTTGAGAAATCAAGGAGAAGCAGTAGGCCATGATCCTGTAACTTCAGCTTGTCACCACCATGGCAGCTGTTCAGCAAAAGTTACAGGAGCTCACTTTACATCAAAATATGTCATATATGAATGTAAGGCATCCATCAATCACTGACGTTGTGATCGCTCTCTCTCTGTGACAGAAAATTATCAGTCCTTTCCAGCCTCCATTAAAATGCACAGTTAATTTCCATTCATTTGATGTGGTTGCATTCTGAAGAAGGTGTGTATCCAACAGTCTTTTTTTTAATTTCACAGTCATGAATCACTGCAGAATTTATTTCCACTTCAATCCAGTGTCTTTCAGTGGTGTATTCAAAAATGACTGGTTAGCCAGATCCTGTGACACAAACTCATGGTGGTGAATGCCACTGAGATCACAGGATTCATCAGTTAACCACACTTCCCCTCTTTTTTCAACAGACAATGATTGCTATGTAGCTCTGCTGTGCAAGCTTCATGGAGATGGGTGATGACTACTCTGTGCTTTGTGTGTGTAAATGTGTGTGTGGGTATTGCTGAGTGTGCTGAGTGTGGGGGAATACAATGAGCGACTTTTAGACTGCGCTTTACCCTGATGACAGAATTCCATCATGGAAGGGAAAAAAGAGGAAGACTTTCAGTGATCCTTTTCGACAGCAACACATACACACACATATCCAAAGTCTGGTCCTGTTTAAAGCAAGGAATTAGGCTGCACTGCTTAGTGGTTTGCAGTTCAACTCTGGTATTAATTGAAAGCTGGATAATCTGCTTTATCGGGAGCGGATTGCAGAGTTCATGTGATGTAAATTTTCTTTTAAAGGACTCCAAATTGGCTTTAGTATGACTCTGTGAGAAGAAGTAGAGGATGTTGTCCAAATGTTTTAGATTGCTGCCAAGCAGTAAATTTTCGGTTTTACTGACTTTACATTAAGATCTTGACTTTGCAATTCTGTGTGTAGCTTACATCGCTTACAAGTAGTGTGAAGTTATTGTCATATAATAGCTTAGATTTTTAGTTGGCTTAACTTTTTTGTAACAGTCCTTATGGGTTGTTTTAGAAGGCTTTGACAAGAAACCTGCTAACTGTGCAGGTACAGTATGAGGTTTTGTTGAATTTAATTCCTTTTCATCCTTTCATTCACTCCCTCCCCTTTGTTACTGTCCTCTTTTTTGTCTTTGGTAGTAGTTTGATTGAATAGGAAGGCACTGTAAAATGGTATCCTATTCAGTACTGCAATATCTATCTTTTGAAATCTGATTTCTATTAAAACCCACATTGTGCTTTCAATTTAACGCTTGTGTATAACAATACCACTGCAAGTACTTGTGCTGTCTCTCCCTCAGGCCAGTGCCAAACTTGAGACGGCCGCTTTGAAGGGAACCAGACATGCTACTGCAGCTGTTTAGCAGTTCTTTGGGTTCAAGTTGGATCCTTAACCTGACGCGCCAGATGGTTTGTTATACAGAAACATCTGAGAAGTCGCCCATGGAAAGTGTTTGGAAAAGGGCAAGCACTTTCAAAAAATACTTGGCAGATGATTGGATAAACCATCTCTCTATCACCATCTATCACTGTCTTACCTTGTGAGGCAGCTGGATTCACGATGCTGATTGGTCCGAACCACCGGAGGTTCGGACACACGTGCATAACTTGAAGCCTGACAAGATGGATTCTTGCATGATCTTGCGATGTCGTGATCTCAGGAATCCCGTTGTCTTGCAAGGTAATTGGATCCAAGCTTTGCCTGAAAAATAATATAGTAAAGAAAACATACAGTATACAACAATCAAAAGTACAGTTTAGTTTGTCTGATTTTTTTAAATAGAAAATGTAGTGTAATGGATCTGATAGTGGTCCATCAAAATTAAAATTCAGTTCCTGTAAATTCGAAGTGAATAGCAATGTTTTCACTATTTTGTTGTTTGTTGAGATGAAGATAATACTGCCAAAGTTCTTGTTTGTTTATGACTGTAAATGATAACACATGTTCCAGTAAAGGTCACAGTACAGTGACTGAGGCAAAGGAAGGTGAGATGCGGTTATACACCACAAATAAATACTTAAAAAATATCAACAACACTCATCACCTAATTTGTGAACATAACATGACCTAATTTAACTTTAATCATTTGTCAGGTAAATGAACTCTCAGTCTACATGAGACTCGAGATTGGGAACATTCATGACAGCTGTTGCTGCGGACCTGTACAAAAACACAAACTGTCGCAATGTGGTGCTGGAAATTAAATATCAGCTGCTCTAATGGCTCGGACATGTCTTCTGAATGGACCAGGACCACGTGTCTAAAGTAGCCTTGAGATGGACTCCACCTGGAAAAGAGGAAACAAGGGAGGCCAAAAAACAATCTGGCAGAGAACTGTGACCTCGGAACTGAAAACAGCTAATCTAACTTGGGGCGCAGTACAACATGCTGCACATAATAGGACCAGATGGAAGCAGATAGTCGCCGCCTTATGCTCCACAGGGAACAAAAAGGATTAAGTAAGTAAGTATGACAGCTGCTACTGAAATTTTTGGCCAAATAATCAAGAATTTATCAGAAAATATAACCAAACTTTTGGTGACAGTGTGTGTGCCAGGAAACCACTGAACTGAACCCTATTGACGAGTCAGTACTGCTAATTTGAGGATATATACCCCTATCCAAGGACGGATTTTTTATCTTTAAAGTGTCTGGTTCAAGCAAACATCTATCTGCCGGCAGGAAAGAGTGTCAGAGCACAAACCTGCCAGTGATTGTGATTCAAGCCCACATTATGTATGATGTATCAGGAGGCCAAATATGCTTGATGGCATAGTAATTAGGAGCCATATATTTTCCCGAGGAATGTGACGCCAGAATCATTACTGCATATCGATGTGATGAATGTTTCATGAGACTTAGTGGTTATGAATATATTTGTTCACATTTTGTATGTACATATTAAAATTATGGAAAGTTCTGCCGAGAGGTTGTTGAGAACATTTAAATTCCAGTTGCTGTCCAGTCATTGGCAACAGCTGTAGCTTAGATGCTGCCAAAGCGAACAAACAAACAAATAGATAAATGATGGTATTTTGTTTTTAACAGCTATGTTATTGTATGATTTATATTATTAGTTTTCATTTTTGCGGCCTTTTCACTTTTAACTCTGTAAGAATGCAGTTTTGTGGGAAACACTGCATTTCTGAGATTTTCTAGTTTTAGCCACAGTGCACACATTGTCAGCTATTGGCATGTTCACTCCAAATATTTCATGGTTTGTATGGGCCTTCAATATAATGTATGAGTCTATATCAGTCGCTGGATCATTTTGACCATTGTGGAAATGGCACTTTTAGGCAGAATGGGAGGAAATTTAAAGTACAATAATCCACATGAAGCAGATGTAAACCGAGCATAAAGAAATGTAAATAAAGACTACTCAGAGTTTCCAAAAATGTAATTTATCTCATACACAAATGTGCCCACATGCACTTTCACAGTGACATATGCTTGCATTTCTACATCGCTCTCACACAGTCGCACACAAACACTGGTGCAGGTGCAGCTCTTTTGACTGATGAGTCTCTGAGTGTTTCCAAAGAGTGAGCCACTCTGTGACAGCTGTCTCTGCATACACTGTTAACATGAAACTCTCCATCCCACTCTCCCTTCTCTTTGTTCTTTCCCCCTTCTCTCCATCCCACTTTTTGCTGGCACCTCTCTCTCCATCTCTCTCTCTCTCTCTTTCTCTCTCTCTCTCTCTCTCTCTCTCTCTATCTTTCCCTCTCTCTGGCTGACTCCACGCTGGAGTCAATCTTTCATCCCGAGGAGTGAAGTGCCAACTCTCAAGGTATGGTAACAAGAATAAAATTCTAAAATAACTTAATTCTGCTCCATAGTCGACTAGGGCAGAGTGAAAAGCAATCTGTGGTGGTTTTGGGGTTCAGACCAGAAAGGGGAAGCAGCTGCAGCTATGCCAGTGCCAGGATTGCATTTCTATCTCCACACATTGACAGAAAGTTCAACAATTACCCCAGAGCCCAGCCTCAAAATATGATTAGCATGGACCCAGATGATAATGGCTTTTACATGCAATTACGCCAAAGGGGGAATTACCCAGTGTATGGGAATAATGTAGCTGGGGAATGAGACAATTGCTTGCTAATGTCTGTTGTTGTTGGCTGACCCACTGGAAATTTGTTTATTATAAGGTTTTATATTCAGACAGGCTGTGTCTGCAGTAAATCATACGATGGATATTCATAAAAAAAAGTTATGTCTTTTCATTCAGATAGTTACATGGAAGGTTTTATGTGGTTTTGGCCAATATGAATACAGATGAGAGATGACTGACATGTGCAGCACTGAACCAAAAGATATTAATGGATGTAAATGTACAAGGAAGCGACAGGTAGTAAGACATAAATTTCCTAAAGTAGATAAAACTGAGAAATGTCCACAAATTGATGCATTCTCCAGTGTTGAAGGATAGTTGAAGTGGAAACTAATGCAGATATGGCAGAATAGTTGGGAATGGTTGCGTGCAAGCATGTTGTTTAGTTGAATCTGCAAAAATCACAAAACTTGGAAGATGCATCAGGTTGAGAAGTGTGAGACTGCCTCTGCTGTTGATTTCAGTGCATGAAAATACAAACATGGTGTCAATCAAATTCTTCACTTCTAGACTGGCTTTACATTTTTGAAGTATTTTTTTTATTTAGAAATGAAATCTGGGATAAAGATACTAGAAATAGCTGTTGCATTTTGGAACACAACTAACAACACATTCAAGGTTTTGAAATTATGATTTTGGCTGAGTCAATCAGGACAGATGCAGCTGAGCAAGTTCATTTTACTTATCAACAATGGTATGGAGAGTATATACAATGGAATAGTATAATGGTATATTTATTAATAAATAAAATAACAAATTACAGATACTATGTTTTAGAGCCATCTTTTTCTGTCACTTCGTAAGAAATCTGGTTGGAAAAAGACACTCAGTAGGAAAAATATTGGTATTTTCATTTCTTATTAAAATAAAATCTGATCAGAAATAAGCACAAATACATCCCAGTCAAATTAAAACCACCAATTTTGGTGACCTGCCTTAAATGGAAAGTCAACTGAACAAGTTGCTAAGAAAAACTTACTTTTTTATTGGGTAGAGCCAGGCCAGTAGCAGAGAGGGATGGTAAAAAGAGAAAAGAAAACAGAACTGTTCTATTTTGGACAGTACCCTCCAAGAACATATTTCTTTGTGATTTACAGTAACTTGATTTCCAGAATTTGAAATTCCTGAAGCACCTTTGGTTGAGATCCAGCAACAAAGAGAACAATAACTCTTTCTATCAGACACTAAGGTTTGACTGTGACTATATTTCAAGCTCTTGCTTGAGCTTAGAGCCTAGTAGGTGTGCTTTACCACCAGATACAGACATGCACCAAACAAAACAAAACAAAAAATGTTACTATATCAAAGTTGTAGTAAATTCCCTCAACCCAAGGATCCAAGCCTTCACAAGACTATTGGGTTTTTCTCATCTTTCTGCCCTTGTATTTCTGTCATGAGAACAAAAAACAAAATTAACACACATGCAAAAGCAGAAATGATAATAGATCAAATAACCAGAGAAGTAACGTCATGAAAAACTTTTTTTTTTTTCAACTAATGAATATTATTTGATTGAAGCTGCTGATAGGCAGTAATTCATGTTAGGTTTTATGTCTTCTATGTCTACTGTTATCTACACTAAGCAGTGTAAAGCTGCAGCATCAATTTGTTCAATAATAGTTTAGAAAAATTACTATAATAATAATAATTAAAGTTCCAGTGTAAAATTGTCCAAATCTGTTGTAGATATTGAAACTGCATTATATCGGCCATATAAGACATAGAAAATGCTGACTGAGATCAAATTTTGGCAGCTGATTATATCACCTCAACCTCATTCATAACTATGACTTTCACAGCATTCCGGTCCATGTCTATTGTTTAGACTATCTCAGATCAGAATGCTTATAAAGATCTGCGGTTGCTACCCCACAAGGCTTGCTTTTTCACTGGAAGTTAGCTGCCTGGCCTGGCGGTGTTGGGTAACCCTGAGTCAAAGCTCTGTGGCTTGTCTTGGTGTAAACAGATGGTCTCAGCTCTGATGAGTAGTTTCTGATCTCACCCAGATAGGGATTCGGGCCGTCAGATGAGATTTCCAAGCTCTACAGAGGTGAGACGACTGATTCGGTTTGAAATATGTGGAGTATAAATAAAGGCCCAGGTCCTATTTCCTACTTGGGAGAAGTTCTGTTCAGATAATCACCTTCGCACTGTGTCCAGAGTGATGAGCTCTAATGTAGGAACTAATGGTATTGTGCACGTGTAGTGATCTCACCTCTTGGCACCTATTACATATCTTTAAATTTAACATAAGAAATAGGGGAAGAGAAGAATAGTATTAGAAGCTTCCTTGATTGGTCAGTAGCTCTTTATAAAGACAGAATTGTTCAAAGAACTCTAAATCTGAATAACAATCACCTCAATATTCTTAACTTCTTAATGCCCATCAAAAGTGGTTTAATGTAGTCTAAAAACATGGCTAATAAGCTAATTCTAAAAGGAGCATTTTAAGAATCTGAGAATGTGTGAAGAAACTGTCACAAAATAATCAAACTAGGTTCTTTATAAATCTGAAGAATCTTGAGTCATTATTGTTTTATTTTTTAACTCATAATAATGCCACATAAAGAAGAGACTGTTGTTGTAAGACACACTTGAAAAATTGTGAATCTATCCTCTATTAAACTCACGAGTCCTCGGATTCATCTAGTGACCCATCGGAGGGGTCCAGACCCCACGTTGGGAACCACTGGCATACAGTACACCATTCATCTTCCTCCTTGCAACTACTTTTCAAGGAGTGCAGGACATGGCCTAAATATGATCCAATAATATCCTTGACCCTCCCTTTGTCCACCATAACCTTGCATGCCTCATACACTGACGGCATTCTTCCATTTTATGAAGACAGTTTGAGAACAGTGCATATCTCTGGACAAGAGATGAGGAAGGAAGAAGGACTTTCCAAGTGGGATGAAATGATCATCCCTTTAGGTATTCAACTCCTAGAGCTCACAAGCTTGACGAGGACCAGAGAATCCAAACAAAGCTGCTTAATAAAATGAAAATATGCCTCCTGATCTCTCCACCTTGCTTTTTGGATGGGAGACGGGGGAGGAGGGGGGTGGGTGGGTCGGAGGGTTTGTGTGGATTGTATTTGATCACACTGGACCTTTAATAGAATCTCTCCTCACATTTTCCATCCATAGACGTTGAGGCGCTAGCAGACCATCACATCATTACAAGGGCTTTGATAGCCATACCTCTGTTATAAAGGAAAGTAGGCAATGTGCCCTTACTGTGTGTGTGTCTGTGTCTCATCTGCCAATTTTGCCCATTTGAGTGTGCCAAGGTGTGCTTATGAAATATAAGATCTAGTCAACTTCTTCCATTTGTTATTGAATTTTTTTTTTCTTCTATCACTTAACTGTTAAAACTGTTCACCGACACTTCAAGATAATCCAAAACCTATTAAGTCCTGTGGGTTGTTTAAGCGTTTTTATTCTGTAAATTTACACATTAGTTTGTTGATACCTTCATTTTATGTTATTCTGTCATTTGCATTGCGTTGCACCTTGATACTGCTGGTTTGCAGAAGTTTTTCATGTGTCACACATAAATGTCATGTTTTATATTTTCCAGACTTTTGCATATTTTTTATTTCAAGTATTTTCCAACTCTTCTTTCTATGCTTCTGATATTCTTGTTAGGGCCTGAGCCCAAAGGGCGAAGACCCTATTGTTTTTCGTGCGTTTGTTTCTTTATTATTCTTTATTAATACGCCACTTCAATCCTTAATTTGACCCCCTAAACATGTTCAAAAACTCACCAAATTTGGCACGCACATCAGGTCTGGTGAAAAATTTGATAAAATGTAAAAATTAACCCCCGAAGTGCCAAAATGTGCTCTCTAGCGCCACCTATGTATCTAAAACGGCCGCCACGGCCCGTAGGAATGTCGTAGAGAGATCGAACCAAAACTCAATTATTCGTCTCATCAAGACCTACAAATCATAAGCTGACACCCCTGACCTAAATCCAACAGGAAGTCTGCAATCAGCTTTTCAAAATAAGACTTTGCCCCAATTTTGGCCCCCGAACAAACGCTATCTCCTCCGAGGGCGTTAATGGTATCGGCTTCAAACTTGAAAACATGACTTATCACACTGTGTTGAGCAAAAGTTATTAAAAACTTTGTAATAACTTGAACGGTTTAGATTTAGTAAGCCCTGAAAGTTGGAGTGCGACATTACACCTTACAATGTAAACCAATGGGGAGGCAATCTCTGGGCATGGACTTTGTGCCAAACTGGGGCATCTGGCGTCTAAACTATAAGTCCGACCACTTTCAAACCTGTATCAATGGATTCGCGACGAAAATTCCTACAAAAAAATGTGATTTTTATGTAGGATTTGGCCAAAGTCATGGGATTTATGAGGATATTTCACAAGAAGTGTTCTCTAATATCCTCCTCTCCAACTGCTCCTGGTGATGTCACTCCCTCAGTGCTGTGAAACATTCCGCAATACACACTCATTATAAAATCACAGGAGGAGCAAGAAAAGACCTTAAAACTCACACTCTAATATCTCAAAAACAATAAAAGATAGAAAACACATGTAAATTCAAGATTTGTAGGTCAAAGTCTCGTGACTCATTTAAAGTTCAAATGAAGTTTGTATCTAAAATTATGTGGAAGCAGTAAATGTTCAAAAAGGTGTGGGTTCGCTCACACTCTCCATTCAAATATATGAGTATTTTTCTGTGTCCAGCTGCAGTTACTTATTGTCTCTACACACCTGACAGTACACATGTCAATCAAACTTTCAAAATAAAAGCACACCACACTTGTAAGAAATATCCCTCATTTTTAAAAAGCGTGATCTGATCCCGACGGGCCAGAGCGCAACAGGAAGTATCATGCGTCGTTCTTTGTTGTATTGCTCCTAGGAAATTTGGCCGATGCACCTGAAATTGACTCAGCTAAGATGTAAGACCTTGGTGATGCTACATTGGGCAGGTCATGACCCATGACCAAACGCCGTTGCCATGGCGACACATCCTTCGCCATGAAATACGATGCTGTATTTTAGGGACAAGGGATGGGTCTACAATCACAAAACTTGGCACACATGTCTGGAGTGACACCAGTTAAAATCCTCGAAACTTCATTTGCATAGACGTGACAATATGGCTCAACAGCGCCCTTTTGAAATTTTCAAAATTGTAGCCCCGCCTTCCAGATTAACCTAGGAAAAAGAAATTCGGGAGGCTTATGTATCATGTGAAGACGCACAAAAAAGCCTCTTGGAGCCGTATTGTAAGTCCTACAGGAAGTCGGCCATCTTGATAAAAGTGGTCATTTTTCGCGTTTATGTATCTCATCATTGTCCGCAATCTCAATTTTGTGCCAATTTTGGACCTTGAATAAACGCTATCTCCTCCTTGGGCGTTAATGGTATCGGCTTCAAACTTTAATACTTAACTTATCACACTGTGTTGAGCAAAAGTTATTAAAAACTTTGTAATAACTCGAACGGTTTAGATTTAGTAAGCCCTGAAAGTTGGAGTGCGACATTACACCTTACAATGTAAACCAATGGGGAGGCAATCTCTGGGCATGAACTTTGTGCCAAACTGGGGCATCTGGTGTCTAAACTATAAGTCCGACCACTTTCAAACCTGTATCAATGGATTCGCGACGAAAATTCCTACAAAAAAATGTCATTTTTATGTAGAATTTGGCCAAAGTTATGGGATTTATGAGGATATTTCACAAGTAGAGTACACTAATATCCTTCTCTGCAGTTGAGAGGGAGAGAGAGAGAATGGGGGGGGGGGGGATGGGTGGAGCAGCAGGTTCGTTATGTAGTTTATTAGACAGACAGGAATAATGTGTAGGATTTAATCATTGGTTCACAGCCTGAAGCGGAGGGTGGCAGTAATGCACCTAATATTCTGGTTGTCAATCATTGTTATAAACCAGAAATAGGAGGGTAAAATATTTTCCCGCACAGAGTGGTACATCCTGTCAGCCGAGGGATTTCCTATCTGTGCAGCTGAACACAGCAGTTCTCTACGTACTGTTTTACCGTGATGGTCACGGTGTTTTTTCCGTAGGTTTCACTTACTCAGCTGGCCGACAGACCCGCTGGTTCTCTCCACCTTAACCTAAATAACATATCGGGGCTCGGTGCTCCGGTTGGATCTAAACAGATAGCCAGGGTTAGCTAAGAGGCTAGCAGAGGCTAACTGGTTGTGCTTCTTTCCGGTCATGCTGCAGTTAACGCTCCGCTGCTCCCTGTTTGCTGCCTGTTCTCCGCTTTAACCTAAATAACAAATCGGGACTCGGTGCTCCGTTTGGATCTAAACAGAGAGCCGGGGTTAGCTGAGAGGCTAGCAGAGGCTAACTGGTTGTGCTTCTTTCGGTCATGCTGCAGTTAACGCTCCGCTGCTGCCTGTTTGCTGCCTGTTAGTTGTGTTCACCACGCTAGACTATTTTGTGTTTGTCTCGCTCGGGACTACTGTGTTTGTGCTGCCTTGAGTGAGAAAGTAAACTGATTTGTCGACCTGAAACCAGACAACGTGCGTTACAGACTGCCGTCCATACGTGCGCTCTCTGTGGAAAAAGAACCGCTTCTCTCTCTCTCTCACGATCGCTTTCCCTCCTCCCTCTCTTGTGACTAACACCACACTCACGCGCGCACAGATACACACACCGACATCGTTTTGCACATCTGATGGTCAGATAACGTCGGACAAAAGTGTCCAACCTGCAAGTGTCCAACCCTGTGCAAAGCTGGTTGTGTTTTGTTTGGTAGAATTAGATTTTAGAATAGCTATTTATTGAATGAAGCATTTGTTAACTTTGTTAATTTTGCTAAGTTTCATAAACACTGTTATATCTTTAAAGAGAAGTTCTTTTGTCATTATTGGTAACATATTGTGAAAAGTGGCTGATTGAAGGAGTCAGAGCTCGAATTCAACCGTTCTTTGTTTACCCTTGAATGTTGATATCTCTCAGATATTAACATTCTAGGTGAACTCCCATTTATGAGATTACCTTGTTCGGTTATTAGTCCCGGTTTCCGGGTGGTGCTCCGTATTTGTTAGTTCATATTAATAAATCTGTTAATTGTTATAATTATTTATTATTAGGGCCTGAGCCCAAAGGGCGAAGACCCTATTGTTTTTCGTGTGTTTGTTTCTTTCTTCTTTCTTGTTGATAATTGATAATTATAGCAACTGTGTTCCTTGCAGATCCTACAGTTGGTGCCTGAATTATTGATTAAGGTGAACAATATTTTGATTTCATAATCTATAATTACCCATAATTGTTTGTGAACAGAGGGGTGGGCTCACAGAGAGACACTGGTTAGTATTGTGTGTCTAAAGACTCTCACACTGATCATCTCCAAAGGTTTTCTTGGTTCCCAGAAGCTTAGGTGACTGCGCCGCGGCCTGCTGTGCGCAAGGGCGCGAAGGCCCGTCCAACGCTGCTTGCAGCTTTAATTATTCTTGGCTTTATTTTGACAGTGGACAGGACATAAAAATTATGACATACATAAAATACAGATTCAGATTTTGATTCTGATACGGAAGAGAGAGAAGGGATGACAAAAACAAAAGTCCACAGACGCACTCAAACCGGAGATGTTACAACTGCATGGTCATTGTCTTAAAAGCCTCAGCCACCAGGATGTCCTCAAACCCAATAATATTATATTGCATGTATAAAATGTATCATTTTTTCCAAACTTAGAGAAGTGGGTTTGCAAAGGGTTTCTGGTTTGAATCCTTTTCTTTTGAATCTCAGACTCTAAGTTCCTTCAAATACTCCCAGTGGATATTCTCAACTAATTAATGGAAGTGTGATTATGTATGAATGTGAAGCAATGCAGTGCTGGATGTATGTGAAGGAAGTGGAGACAATCTGTGACTCCACACTCTTTCATCAACAGTTTCATGTATTTCATGTTTTCCAAATAAACTTTTCTACCTGAAAAACACAACATATTTCATTACTTGAATGCATAGCACTCTACACATGCATATATAAGTATACATATAGTCAGACATGTGATCAATACAGCAAAAAGGCTCTTATTGCCCCTAAATGTTAGGTTTGTTCCTCCATGGCCCTGCTATAATTCTGTATTAACAACTTAATGCCTCCATTAGGACAAAGTGTCATCTTACCAAATCAATACGGACATGTCTGACAGTCCCCACGACTCTGTCTGTCTGTCTATATGTCCCCTGCTAACTGCTCATGTCATTAGTGAATTACAGCGGCCACTTCCCTGAACTGTTTGGACGGCTGTAACAAGAGAGGAAGTCAGAATCAGAAAGAATGAAAACGCAGCTGATACTGCGTGGCTTGTTAATGTCGTTTTCCCTCTGATGACAATCATCGGAAGTGGAACGGTTCTATCATTTCTGATTCTAGCAGTAATCTCCATCCTGTTCCTGAAGGCTCTCACTAGCCCTGTAAAACTCCACATACATACAAATGCACATGTTGACCTGACCAGGAAAAGTCTCACAAAACTGTCTCATGCATGCCAACCGAACTTTGTCACTGTACACTTTCTCATTTATCTAGAACAGCACATTTAAAGCACACATGTGAGCAAGGATTTGTTCCCTCCTCTGCACACACACACACACACACACACACACACACACACACACACACACAGACACACAAACAATAATGTCCCCATGAAAGGAGGGCTGAGATCTAAGGAGACCTAACCAAATTTGACAGTCAACAGCCCTGTTAAAGCAGGCCCCGCTGCAACCAAACACAGCGGTAATTGTAAATGTCAGGCAGAATTAACACAAAAATAAATAGCTTTACATTCCTTATGTGTATATATGAGACAGAGGAAGGGAGAAGCATTACAGGACAGCCATAAGACACAGCCTTACACAAGTCAGTCATCAACTAGCTACACAGCTTGAATTCTGTATAATTTTAATCTTAAAGGGGATATGACCTGTGCTCATAAGCATCCAATTATATGTTGAGACTATATATAAACAGATTACTCAGATGTGAACCATGTAACATTTATGGCTTTTAAACATAATACTGTACATTTACTATACTATTACACTTGCATGTATTTTCCACATTCTCTTCCTCAGCATGATCACTTTGCAAATGAAATCACTCACAATAAAAGAAGTAACCCATTGGCTGGACTCTTCTTCTGCATTCCTGCTGGACTAGTGTGGTATGACTGACTGACTGGCTGACTGGCTGACTGGCTGGCTGGCTGACAGACGCACTGTGGTAAAATCTGAACTGGTTTACTTTGGGGAAAGGCCGGAAAGAACTTGTCATGTCTCCTCCGCTGACATGGAAACACACAAGAGGAAAGAGGAATAAAGTAGAGAGAGAAAAAAGAGAGAGAGAGACACAGAGTGTGTGAGAGATAGAAATCTTGCTTTATGCACTATGTGCAAGCATTCATGCATGCAGGCCTTATGGTCTCAGCAGTACGTCTGCTTGTGTCATTTGTTGTTTTCACTGCGTTATGTCCCAGTTGCCCAGTGCCCTGTATTTATGTGTGCAAGCACAGATTCAGTGTTGTGTATGCTGGTTGGGTTAAGTCATGGATCCTGGCCTGAGTTCTTCTAGACTGGGTACGGATTAGGTTATTATTGTTCTGGGAAGAACTACCCACACAGCAGCTCCACCTCCATTATTATGAGAACTAGCATTTTTACATATTGTTCTCTCACAGTCATTATGTCTGAAAGTCTTAAGCTAGGAAGCAAGTAATTGAGAATCAACGTTAGATGGTAGAAGAGATAAATAGTGAAACTCGGTGTGAGATCGCATTAGATTACACTGTCTTAACATAGACTGAAACGTCATTGCTGTCTGTGGGATAATGTGGTCACTGCAGCAGGACGCGCTAACAAGATACAGGAAAGAAAAACTACTGTAGAACTGCAAGTAAGAAATTCAACAAGTTAAATCATACCTGGAAATGACGGCACTGTAATGTATTATGTAAGCGATGGTTTGAAATATAGCAAATAATCATAAATGCTGAAAAGGATCCTCGGTTAAAGTTCTGATAATGATGATTTTAAATTTCCTTTTGTGATCACACTGACGGAAGCATTTATGGGGCCTTTTATAGTAAGTTACTGTATTTATGATTTAGAATAGTATATGTTTTATATCTAAACATCATAATAAATCTACTATAAAGCAGTTTGGGGCCCCTTTCAGTTGCCCAGGCAGTTACCTTCCTTGGCTGATGGTAAAGTCTGCCCCTAATTTGTCAAAGGAAAGTGACTTTTAGTGGAAGCTGGCCACACTAATCAAATAGAGCCTCAGAGTTTTTACAAAAATATGGCAACCCACTGAAGAATAAAAACAGTCCCGAGAGGCTCTTAACCACTGCAACAGCTGGTGAGGGCTGTCTACATTTTTTGGAACTCAGTTGTTTAAGTCAAAAGTGGCATTAACATGTGGCCTTGCAATTCACGGAGGTCAAGCTGAGCGAGAAAGCATGAAACACGCTAGAAACACCAGTAGTCAAAGAGAGACCTTTTCAGAAATGTATCCCTGTGTCCCTGGCCCTCGACCCCAATCAAAAAACTCACAGACACAGAGGAAACCCACCAGTAAATCAGCCTGTCGCTAGCTCTCACACACTGGGTTTGATCCTGGTGATATATGGCTTTAATATGTGGATGGAATGATGGAGCAATGGAGAGAAGAAGAGAAGAGAGAGACAGAAGAGGGGAAGGAGGGATAGAGAGAAAAAGAGAGGAGGAATGGCCTCCTCTCTTTTTAGAATGAGTTTTGAATTTGTGTGAAAGTGTGTGAGTCTAGAGAAGACTCACTTAAAATAACAATATTATTATTACAATAAAATGATAACACTTTTGATGATAAATCAAATGATCACTGGAGTCATAAACAGGTTCAATTGTACTCAACATAAAAGCAGCAAATTCAAACGACTAAAACACAACATTTGAACTTTAGATTTTGAGTGGGAGGAAATGATTGTAACAATTACTAATATCTTATAATATTATTTAAGGTCAATAATAAATGATAAATCCCTGTCAGGAAATGTGTTTTTCTCCAGCAGGACATTTTAGTGAGATACAGCAAATAAAATGAAATAGAGTTAAATACTGTTCATGACAAAATTAACACTATTTCAGAGAGCAGAGAGTGTTTTCTTTAGGTTCGACGCTATTCATTAATAGAGAAAATGCGTTTTTAATCACACTATATTATGATCTTATGTTATCTATATAAGAGAACATAACAGTCATTATTCATTTTATTGAGAGTAAAGGATGCAATAAAATGTTTGAATGGTAAGTTTCATTGTAACAATCAGCACTGCCCATAAAGCATCTGTCACTTCCACACCATCAACTGTGCATTGATTGTATTAATCATTAAAGAAAACAACAAACTGGTTTGTAAATTTCAAACCTTGTGGCAATAAACTTTGGGACTGCAGACTGATCGGAGCAAGATTCAGACCACTGTGCTGCTGTGTCTGGTGTGGCTGGCGTGTGGGGAAGGTGATGTTGCTTTTGCATGAAAAAAGTCACAAGGGCCTTTCCTCCATGTTGTCCTCCTCTTCTAATACTTTTTCTTCAACTCACTGTGCCCTTTTTTATCATGGAATAACAGATCCACCAAATCAGTGAAATAGGGGCTCAGGTGGTACTTGTCCTATGAAAGCTGCCCTCCACCATGTGGGGGATTATGTTGGGCAACCCCTACGTTGGTTGCCTGGGAATTGATGGATTTGATTTGTTACTTTGTATAGGCTTTTTTGCAGGTGCAAATGCTGTGACAAGTCAAGTCAAGGCACCTCGTGACCCTATGTCCCTACTGTATGTACAGCATATATAATGATACACACAGTTTTACTCTTTCATTGTTTCAAGACTCCCCCATAATACCTCAAAGGTCTACAGGAGCCCACGTGGGTGGGGAACCCTGGGAAATATAGCAATAATGGGAACTTGGGCAGTTCTTGTGATCATGTCAAGGAACTCTGTTCCTACTGGCCCAAGGACAAAAATGCACAGAAATGTCAATCTGTAGTTCCCCTGTTTCCAGATTCCCCGTAACCACCCTTTACCTTGATCTGACCCCCTCTGGTGACTTTAAAATCTCTTTAAATAAATACGGGTCAATTTTGACTTGAAACACCCTCTATGTGCAAAAATTTATACCAGCTGCACGAAAATAAATGGGTTTTGTTTCCAATTTTGTATATTCTGGGCCACTTTAGGAAAAGTCATAAAATTTCAGGCTTAAAAAGTGTAATTCAGGGTGTTTAATTGCTTTCAAATGTCAAAATGGGTCAAAGTTGACCTAAACAGTATGTAAAGGTTAAGAACTAGGTCACTGAGTGTTAAACACAACACAAGTAGAAAATACTGAGTGCTACTTAAGTTTTTCAGGAGGCCACACTGAGTTTGCACAAAGCAAGGGCTTATTTACAGTACATGTATGTTGCACAATAGCTCCAAAAAAAAAGAAAAAGGTTTAATGCTGATATTCAATAATAGCTGAATTGGTCATTAATTTAACTCTACATTATTGCATATATACTGATGGGAACTAATTTTCTAATGGAATTTTTATGGCATTATCGAAATTTACAACGCATTTTTTGCACTGATCACCAAATTGATTATGCAAACATATTTATGCATGTCAGAGCTATGAAATTTATAGGTTTAGCACAATAATTTACATCAAACAAATATAAATCAGTCGTCGAAATTTTCTGCGACCATCTGTTTATCAAGAAACCTGAAATGGCTACAAATTCCCAAAGACTGAAATTACAGACTGTCCAAAAATGAATGTAAATGTTTCCCATTGCCATTAGCATGTGTGTATCAGTACACAGACAATAAGCCTAAAGAATGCAAGAGACAAACTAGAAGCAAGCCTGCAGATGCTCTAACTCCCAAAATGTACCTCTAATTCTCTCCTCCTTTGGCAGAAATGCATAAGAGCTGGATACATGGTAAACAAAAGGCTATTTTGTCTCAAAATAAAGAGCTCAGCTGTATGAAATTAATTCATGGGCATGATGCAAAGAGTGTGACAGCAGTGGAAATCGGGCTCTTATTTAGGATTGTGATCATGTAATCATCCTGCCTGCTGCTATAGAAGGAGACACAGAGATGGAGGGAGAAGGAGAGCAAGGGATGCCAATTCGCTTATGTTTTAATTAGTACTAATAAGCGGTTAATGTTTATAATTTGACCCCTAATGAATATTATCAATACGTAATGCTAATAAAGCAGAATTGACTAAAAGACAGAAAAATTGCAAAGGAGAGAGGTGAGGACATGAGACAAGGTGAGACAGAAGAAGAGCAGGAGCTGTAAATTAAGGATAGAGAGCAGAGAGGTGAAGAGAGAAGAAAAGACTGAAAATTAACTGAGGAAGAATAGGAGATGGACGATGAAAAGACTAGAGAGAAAGGAGGGCAGAGAGTGACAGAGATGATGTAGAGAGAAAGAGAGAGAGAGAGAGAGAGAGAGAGAAAGAGAGAGAGATGACAGAGTGCTGACATCAGAGACCCAGCAGTCCCTCCACATCACTCAGCTTTCATGGAAAATCAATTCTCTCTGGTCTGGACATTGGTGTCAACAGCATGCAGGACCAGCAGCTCTACAGCCTCGCTTCAGCCATTAACATTAACAGACAGAGTGGTAATAGCACTGCCTCTTCGGGTATCATTACATTCACTTTGATCTTCATCTATAGGGTGCTGGGCTGAGGTCCAGAGTACGTTTCTTACTGTGAGAGGTTGTGGCAATTGATAATGTAATGACAAGGTTTTAGACACTGGCCAGAAATACTGTAATGTGGGTGAAACTGCTTTATTAAACCACATCAGTTACCCAAATTTGTTTTTTTTTGTGCATTTAAATGTGTCTCAAGCAAATTGGCCACAGAGGTTCTGTGAGTAAAAGTCCTTTTCATTTATTATGGAGGCAATGGAAGGTCACTGGCTACTCCGACATTTCTAGCACTTTGGTGGGTGTAAACTATACTGTTTGACTCAACAATGCAAACAATGAGCAACTGTGTGGATTTGGATCAGAAATTTTAAAAAGTCATAAATCACTGAGGGAGATAAGTCAACTACCAGTCTCACTGTGGAACATTTGGAAAGTTTTATGGCTCTATATGTTTTATTATTTCTTATCTGTAAGTATTCTTAACTTCCTGTAGTTGAGTCTGATCATGGTCTTATTGCTATACTTAGTCCCCCAGATTTAAAAAAAGGTTTTTGGTTCTGATTTGTGTGTTCTCATCATGAAAAGACAGTCCTGCTGTGAGGAAATAATCTCTAAGGTTGACATTTCTACTCCAATTAGATCAGTAAATACTTTGACACACTTGCAAACCTCCATGAAGGGATTTTTTTAGTATCCCAGAACCTTTTAATTTCAACAGCTGAGCTTACATTATCTTGTTGAATAAAGTAGCCAGAAGCTTTCTCTGGACAAAACACCTTGAAACAGCTCAGTGAGAAAGATTTTACCTGGGATCTTGTTTTATCAAACTGCAGCCATACCTGTACTTTCCACTTAAAAAGACAAACATTCTGTTAGTTGTCTCCCCATCATATCACCACTGATAAAGAGTCTTTGACTGTGATGATATTTTCATCACACATTTCTTTCTGGTACCACCATTTGTTAAAGTGACAGAAGTGGTGTTAGCACTGCAGCCGTGGGACCTGTATGTGTGTGTGCTGTGATGATAACACTTCAAGTTACTTTGGTAATAAAATGATTGAAGAGTCTGTCTGTGTTTAGGTTCCATAGAGAGCACAAACAGTACAAAGCCAACAACTAGAATCTATCTATCTTCGTGCGTGTGTGCACATGTACATGTGTGTGGTTGGAGACAATATTGTGACAGCTTTCTGCTTACACTGCAAGGAGCACCCTTCCGGTGAACATGTGTACATATAAGATTCTCTTTGTGTCAGCACTGCCTCGCTTTGTGTGTGTGCTTGCACATTTAGTACAACACTGGAGAGGCAAAGCCTCAATGCTTCCACAATCAATTTCTGCAGACAGATAAACATGGTGTGCAACAAAGATAATTAACACATGACATCCTGGTCCTTTATCAGTGAACTTTGAACCCAGGAAGTCAGCTTAGAAGGATGACATCCTCACAGCGGGCCGCAGGGGTAGCTGAACGGGGCACTATGAGTTTGTAAAATTGCGTCAGGCCCTGCAAAGCAGCTGCACACAGCTTGAGGCCAGTTTTTAACAGGAACCGAGAGGGAAGAGTGGAGCGATAGAGGGATGAGGCCATGTAGCAGGCTTCAAAAGGAGGAGACATCTCCACACAGGGGGGATAGGATATGGGTTGTGGTCCTGCTCTTTCTTAAAAAATAAATAATAAATAAATAAAAATCAGGTGCATTTCCATCAGCTGTATCTAAACAACAAAACACGCTTCATAAAATACATACAGTACAGCAGAAAATGAAACGTGTCTTTGTCTGGAATTGGATACATTAGCTGGTAGCTAATGAGGACAATATTTCTTGCTGTCCAAAAATCAAGAACATGTATAAGGCAAAATTCTAATGCACAAACTATGCTTCCTCAACCATGATGGAGTGAATGGTTGACAAACAATTTAAAAATAAAAGGTTAGAGAGAAGAAAATGGCCTCAAGTCAGCATAACACTGTTTGCAGATCAACAGTTATGTTTGTTTTTCATTCATCTGCCTGAATAACAAGCATGTGTCTTTGTTTTACTGTATTTCCTTGCTTTGGCTTGTGTTAAGGAGATGGTTTGGCCCATGAAGAGGGTACATTAGTTACTCAAATAAAATTCAAGTTCAAAACCTGGTTGTAATACTTTTATGATTCTATGAAATCCAAACCCATATAGAAACAGTGGTGGTTTGTCAAAGGTCTGGGAAAAGGAACAATGTCTTATTGCGGAACTATATTTTTGATGATTACATATTACCCCTGTTCAAAGTGGGAAATGAATTTTACACATCATGACTTTGTTTTCTCATTATCATTACTCTCCAAGTGGAACCGTGCTTTCTGTATCTGCAGTAGCTAAGGGAGCACATTTCAACAGCGCGCTGCCAAGCAAGATGATGAATGGTGCTGGTTAATCTTCTCCTGCATTACTGCATTATCATATGCCATTGTTCGCAAAGTTCTCATCTGCTTGGACAGAACTGACACAGGCATTGGACTTTGAGCATACCTGCCTTCTATCCTCCTTTCTATGGCTTCATTTCTCAGCTTTCACTCTCTCTACCTCCCCCACTTCCGCCCCGCCTTTGTCTTTCTCATCACCCCGGTGGTTTGAGTACCATGGAGGTTTTATAGATAAAAACAAGACCAAATTGGTGACGTTGTCAAGCATAGTGTGTTCATTGTTTCCTGACGTGGGGAGGGCAATGTCCTGTTTTCTCTCTGTGCACATCTGCCTGGGAACATCTGGATAGTGTCAGCCTTTCAACATTGAGCAGAGTGACCATCACTCTTTCTCATCTCCTCCCTGTCAGCAAAAGAAAAAAGAAAAAGAAAGGAAGATCTTCCATATTGAAATCACACAACAAAAGTACTTTAACAACGGAAGATCGGAAACAAAATGCTTTATTAGATGTGGCTGGGGAAACAAGGAGGAGACAGCAGGGTGGAAGGGATTAGAAACAGAGGTTGAGGTGGTTGGGAGCTGGTTACCAGATGTGGAAGGAGTTGTGGACAAAGGGGTCCGGTATAGACAGGTGCATGAAACGTGACAATCCCGTCACCAGACAGAAGGTTAATACTGAATGATTCTACAAAACCCTGGATTATGGTAAATGATAATTCTTTTAAATGTTCAATAGCAGTATTTGAAAAGTTACTTATTTCCGCAATGGGTGCATATAGCACCTATGCATATGATATGATAAAAAAAATAATACAATCATTCAGTTATGGCAAATAAACTATTATTAAAATATGGTTAAGTTTAAGCAAATAAAACACTTGTTACACAGAGGGAAATGTGAAGTACTATTCTGGACATCAAAGAATGAAGGGGCAAACTCTATGAAAGTGTTGTTCTCTGTTTTCATTTTCATGTTTGAAAATGCATAATCACTACTTATTTTTTTAAAAAGAAAATTGAATTATGTCTTGATTTTAAATAAAATAATCGAAGAATGGACTTTTATATGGTCATTTTCATAATGAGAGGATTCTCCAAGACCTCTTCTGTGAAATCTTTAGAAGCAACACCTCATAACCATTAGATGGGACAGAACGTTGAATTGACTGAAATGCACCAACATTCATCTCTTCGTGTTTCTGACCAGGGTTGCCATGTCTGCCTAAAAGAAAATTTGGGCTTGTTTTTCTAGAAAGTTGCCTTAAAATAAAGGTTCAGTTGCCTAGATGTCAAACACACAGTCAGTCTAGTAAGGTAAAGTAAGTTAAATGTAATATTTGTATTTATATTATGTGGTATACACACTCAATGTGTTTCTCTGTTTTAATTTCTGTCTTGTAATACTTCATATTTTTTACACACTGACTTAAAAGACAGAATAAATTTTGATCTTTCTTTACTTGGCTTTAAATGTATGTGTACCTCAGATATATTTTTATATATATGTGTGTACACATTGCTTAAATCTAATATAAGCATCCATATGTTCTGTGTGATTTTTACTCTAGATTTTATTTGCAAATTCTTAGAACATTCATGTTGAATCAGTGAATTTGAAACACTTGTCTGTACTTTATATCAGATAAGATTACTAGCTTTAAAGGAAAAATGTGACAAAACAGTGATCTATGGAATTTAAAGTAAACAGATGGCATCTTGTTACATATGGAAATATATTTTAAATATATGGTTGGTGAGGACAGTCTCCATATTGAAGTTAGTTTACAGAATGTAATCATCCATTAAAATAAGTCATGGGTTTTTAATAGGCTTTAATACACAGTATCTACAACTGCCATGCATTTCAGGCACAGGCACACCTCAGGCAAATCCTCATTGGAGGTTTAGCTGTTGAATGCTAATAGAATTGTTTTATCCTTGTTAATATGACAGGGTATTGAAATCTTGCAAGTTTTTCCACTATAGCGGATGCCTGTTAAACTGGGTATAAGGAGTTACAGAGCTTAACGGAACAGACGCTATTCAAGTTCTCAATTATATGTTCAGAAAATACATTCGCTCTCTGTGGTTTTGTAAATTTTGTAAAAGACAATCACATGATAAAATAAAAACACAGGAACAATTCTATCATCATCCATTTTTTGGAAAATATTTTGCCAATATTTATTATAAAAATATAAATGTTTCCACTACAAATCATTTTACATTAGTAGACAAGGCCATCTACATTTGAACACATAAACTCTCACACAGACACACGGGTCAGTCTTGAGACAAAAAAAATGAGGGAACTGGATATGGGGGTGCATAACAGTATTGCTCTCTCAGATGTCCCAGGTTTATAAAGTAAGTCAAAAACCAAAACACAGATAACACTGACACATAATTTACTGTATGCTACAAAAAAGACATCAACATTGCGCTGTATAATGTTAACAAATAAATAATAACGTAATCACAATTGCCTTTTTTTTATTGTAGAAAATAAAAACAAACAAAGCTGACAAATATAATTCAAAATAAGATAAAATATAATACAGATGATTTTTGTCTCTTTTTTAATTAAAAATGTTGCACAATTTTTATTTATTCTTTTATACATACAAAAATTTGTACAAAGAGGGATGGCCATGTACATATAGTGGGATCTGTAGGGCTAGTTGCTATCATTACGATGGTTTACATTATGTACATGCTAATTAGACCACATAGCAGCAACAGCAGCATCCACAGGTAGACCAAGTAACAGAGGACTGACTGACACAATGAACAGGGCTGGGTTTCCCAAAAGCACCAAAATCACCGCTGTCCATTAGATTAGTTTAGTCTATAGCCAAGGCAATAACATTCCCATTCAAAGCAAAGTGCTCAAATATCGTATACTAAGCGTTTGGGACAAGCTTAAAGATAGAACCCTCGTAGTTGAATATTCCTCATCCAGCAGCACAAAGTACCAAAGTGCCAATTCACAAACATTGGTTATGTGTAGCACTGAGGGACTGGCTGGGTGACGTCAAAGAAGGAGACTAGCATCTTTATGTATTGCATTGTATCATCTAAATTCTAAGGTGCCTTCAGGAAATCCCATCCTGGATATAAAGTACCCAAAAGTTTGGACTCCCTTTGTCATTCAACTGTGTCCAAACTTTTGACTAGTACTGTACGATCAGAAAGCAATCATTTATTAGAAGTGTTGCATCTCTCTTAGGGGATTTTCATACCTTGTTAGTTTAGGGCAGTGACAATAAACCGTGTGTCCATATGAGAACACAGAAATTAGACTTTGATGAAACCAAACCAAAACTGGAGCTTTTTGCATGGTGATCCCAACATGATCCAACCCAAATACATGAGGCACTCTACTTTTTGCATTAAACACACCAGAATTTATGGATTAAGAGCAAATTTTACAATAAAAACAAAGTCCTTTCTTTTTTTAGAGATAATTTCTGAACAAAGACGAAAATGACAGATCTCATCTGGCTTTTGTTAATAAGTTATGGATTCAGACCAAAGCAAGGGGACCATAGGTTTACAACACCCTCAAAGGTGCAGTGTTCTCAACTTACTGAGTAGAGTATAGTTGTTTATGGTTATTGATGTTAACTTGTCTTCCCTGAAAAAGAAACTCAAGTACAAACACATTTCTAGTTTAAAACACTTCCGTAATACGACAAGAATGTCTGAAGAAGAGTTTTGAATAATACTGCTTCATCTCTTTAACTCTTATCAATTTCTCTCTTCCTGCTCTCGTCTCTTGTAACTTGCACCCTCAATTCCTGGTTCTGCTCCATTTACTTGATCTGTTTCCCCTTGTTAGAGAAAAAAGAACAAAGAACGTATACATCCTGAGATTTCACACAAAGGGCATTGGGTTGAGGGAACAGCACTATAACTGTACAATATCTGCTCATAAGCACATTGAACATATATGTCACCAAATGGAAAATTCTCTGTGTGAAGTGTGTTATGGCCCCTGTACCTCCAAAGCACAGCGTTCAATACATAGTATATGTGACAGACTCATGGCTTCCATACAATGCAACTATTTAATGGATTATTTATAATTATTGCTTTTATGTGACATGTCTACTGAATGCAAATGCTATAGGTTAGATCTTACAGAGTTATTGTCTAGGTGTGTCCGTATAGTTATACCAGCTCGTTCTCTCATGGAAAGAAACAGTAAATGTAGGTAGTTACAACAGAATTTCACGCCTCAAGACTTCATTAGTCCAGGAAGGGTCCACATGGGGGTCAGCTGCTGCTGTCTGCCATGACCTTTCACACAGGGTACCTCAGCCATTCCGCTGCCTTTCTCCGCAGGCTGCTGATCAGGTGTGGTGGGAGGAGACTGTGAGCATGCCCGTCCCCAACTGGCTGTAAAGGGACGGCTCTGCTATCCAGCTTTGCCAATCTTGGAGAGCTGCAGCTTTATATTTGCCTTATGTTTGTCCAATTCTTGCCCTGTATCCCAGTCCAGTCCAAGTTTGTATCCCTGACCAGGTTTCTTGGACCTCCTTGGCTCCCCTCTGCTCTCTCTACTCCCACCACCCCCACCCCCTTATTGTCTGTAAGGCATCTCAACTTGGGCATGGAAGGACGGAGGGTTCAAGAGTCTAGCTGCACTGGACTCTTCCCATTTCTCTGTCAGGACTTGATATTGTCTTTCAACGGAACAATGAAAGCCCTCGTTTGATTAATTCCCTATTATTCCTCCATTTTCTTCCATTATAGTTTGGATACACAGTCACTGTGTTAGAGTGCGATTAGCTCCCACAATCTGTTAACACAGACCGACAGACAGGTCTCTGGTGGTTTTCATTTGTGGATTTCATTTTTTTAAACAGGTACTGGGCCATTCTTGGTGTGGGATTCAAGGGCTTTGAGGCTGCTCACGATCTTCTTCTGCGGTCCAACGATAGTCACTCCAACCTTTTTCAAATCCCTGGTGTGTGAAGGAGAGAGAGAGATAGATAGAGAGAGAGAGAGAGAGGGTGGGAGAGGTCAAATACGAGATACAATCAGGGAGAGAGACAGAGGGAAAGATTGGGAGAAAGTGTACGTTAGTGATGAAGGATGTGACACCCATGTGACATTTAATGACATGCCTCCAGCGCTGCTCCCTTCACTTTCCCGTGCAGCTGCCATTAACAAAGGACTGCATTTCCCAGAAGGCTACTGAGCTGCCACATCTCTG